>NC_090647.1:333332001-333632001 GCF_040937935.1 Hyperolius riggenbachi
GGCCACACAACATAACAGGGCTTTTCTGCCAACATCTACTCTTTGCTTACACCTGATGTAAGGCTTGAATTTTTTTTTTAAGCTTATGGGCAAAGCAAGGAGTGCTTCCATACAAGCACTTGATGTATTTTATTGTGTCTATTGGGCATGTTTGCAGAGCACTGAAGCAATCAATAAGGAACAAACAGAAAAATCTGAAACAATTATTACTTTAATGAATACAATAATAGCACTGGCCACACCATTGTTATGCTAATCAAGTGAGCATTGTTCTTATGTATGGGTTTTTATTTTGAATATTAACACATTATTGGGCTTACAAGTGTTATGTGCTAAGAGCTTTTATCTCTTACTTCATATTTCTACTGTAAACAGGTTATCAAAAGGTCAGCCAGTGTGACCATTGGGTTCTTGGTCACCTCTTATATGAAGATCGTTCTACAGTGATCAGTGCCTAACCGTAGAGTAGTGAAGGTCCAAGATTCCAGATGTTATATTCTTGTATTTAACAATGATGGATGCCATTGTATTAGGCTAGGTTCACAGTGCTCAGTTGCGTTGCAGAATAATTCAGCATGTTAACTCACTGCCAATACTGGTCTGTGGGCCTGTTCACAGTAACGGAGCACGTTATTCTAACTCGCAGCATGCAGGCTTTGTATTAAAGTCTATGTCCAGTCTCAGTTGCAGTTCACATACATTTTAACACATGCGTTATGCAACTGACCACTGTGAATCCAGCCTTAAAGCGTATCTGAGATGAAAAATTAACTATAACAAGTAACTTGTCTATATATCTTATCTAAAGTTTAGATAGTTTACACAACAAATCTGTCTGCATACTGCTTTAATAGGATATGATTATTTCTTCCTGTGATACAATGACAGCAGCCATGTTGTTTGTAAACATTACACAGAGGCAGGCTTATCTGCATCTTGAGCAAAAAAACCTAATCCCCCCCCTCCTCCTCCCTCCTCCCCTCTGCCTCTGAAATCTCTGGCTAGTAATATTTCCTCCTGCCCAGACTGAGCTCCCATGAGCCTTTGCTACTGTCTGAAAGTGCCTCTGAAAACCTGTGGGCGTGGCTTCTTTAGTTTATAGGGAATTAGAGTATTAAAACAAAAAAGTATTTGGTTTGAGGAATACCCTATAAACAATAGGAAAGGAACACAATTATGCAAAGAGTAAAAGTTCATCTCGGATCCACTTTAAGAACATTCTTTACTCTGTAAATTGTTTTTGTAACCTTCCCTACTTCTGTGTTTCAACACTTTTCTCTAAGCTCTGGAGTTAATTCCTTCAACCTGATATCTTAGTATTTGCACTGATGCACAACTGAGGTAGCTTTTTATAGTTAACTGTCTATAGAATCCATTCATTCAAGGAAATTTGGGATTTGTCCCATCTCTAGTTTAAAGAGCAGAGGTTAGGGTTAAGCATAGTGTTCTGGTCAAGGTTAGTGTCATATAACTGACATGTAAGGGATCACATTAGGTGGCAGGTTCATATTAATGTTAACAGGCTAGCAGTAAGGAAGGAGTTGAGAACGTTTGGTACAGTATTATTATTGTTATTTATGATTTATAGCGCCATCATTAGCAAATAGAGACAGTCTGAGGAACTTCGAACATACATACTGGAGGAATTCTTGCTTCTAGATACTCAACACCTATTTTGCTATGGTTACTTGGCACCACCCTAGAAGTACTAACGAGGCACATTTAGTTATGATGCCCCTTTCCATGCAGAGCAGTGGTAGCCATCTCCCCATTGAATTAAAGTGCGGAGATGGCCAGCTCAGATGCAAGCACAGATGGGTGGCATGCACACAAAGACAGCAGTTAGGATGGGAAGGCAAAGGAGAACAGCTGGCATCACAAGGACCAGTTAGGGCCCATTCACACTTGAAAGTGGCAAAACGTTTTGCGCGGGTGATTTTACCATGACTAGCACAGTAAAATCACTGTACACTCTCGACATTCCTGACGATCGTGATCAGCCCTTTTATAAGCACTGTATCGCGATCACTCCAGATTTGCGAGAAAATGTGAGTAACACGCTTTGCGATTGTCATTAATCTGCGATTTGCGGCAGTGGGATCCACTACCATGTGGTTACAATTGTGCTAGCACTTTAAAAAGCTGTAGCACTTTGGCAATTAGCGGGAATCTCCAGCTAATCACCTTAGTGTGAATGGGCCCTTAGACAGGAAGGGAGGGTTATGTAGGGCTAGTGCCACACAAATATACTGCCCTGCCCTTGTTCCAGACAATAGATTTTCCATGGAACTCTTACAGCATATTTCCTTTTCACTGATGATGGCATCCCATACTTTCCTGATCATGTACAATCGCTTGAAATTACAAATAATAATTTGTCAATAATTTGTAGAAATATATCAGGACTGCATCAGATTTACGGTAAATTTGAATGGCAATGCAAAGCGTCTGAATTCTTGTATGAATCTAATATTAGGTTTAGATATAAAAAAAAATGCTGAATGGAGTCCTGTTTTCACTTCGTTGTAATAGGATTGATGATGAGGGTGGCTTGATGAGGGGAAATATACATTTAAATAATTTTAGCATGAAAGCTGTAAAATACAGAAAAAAATTAAAAGGCTGTAATATTTTTTTCTGAATACACTTCTTACAGACTTTCTTCTCTGCCTTTTACTCTAGGTTTCTTTTAGAAACATTACCTGCATGCAGCAGCAAAGTCATTAGCTGAACGTGGCAGCCAAAACTAGGAGTTTGTAAGAAAATCAAGCTTCGGCAATGACAGCTCCCATATTTCTATCATGTAAAGTTCACTGTAATAAAATTAAAAATAATACTAGACTGCCTGCCCTTCAACAGAGCTCTAGTAGCCTTACCTGATCATAAGCTAAAATTCCTGCGCCACACTGGCATTTCCTATAAAGCCTAGCTCACATTTAAATCAAGACTAACATGGGAAAAGTGATGTGAGCTTATGAGAGTTGGCATTGCTTTAAAGGCACATCTCATTTTTATTTTCCTTTAATGCCCGTCGTGACTTTACAAGGTTTGGCTGTCCTAGGATTGCCGAGATCCCAAGTTCAGCTTAATGATTTACTGCAAAATTGCTTCTAAATTGAAGTAGAAAATGTTTTGCAGACCTGGCAGCTTTCAAGCCTTGCACCCATTTGTCACCCAGCATTTCCTTTTGTGTATGGAACAAGAATTAATTAGGCTGCACGGCAGGAAAACTTTATGGCAATAATTTATATAGGAAAAAATCTCTATTAAAGAGACAGCCTTGCTTTGTTAGAAACTTTTAATGTTTCCACTTCGCTGGTAGAGGTTCGTTGTACATGAGCAACCTGACACACTTCAAAGTGCAGCAGTTAAGACTTAAAAGAAATAGAAGCCGATAAATTGGAGGTAATGCTTTTCATGTTCAGTAAACATTTTATGCTCCACAATTGTGGCAGAGTAATGTAGTTGCATTGTATGCGAGATTCTGGGTGGCATCCTACCTGTGTTCCTGCTGTTTTCTAGGAATGGCATATGTTGTTCTAGCCGTTTCCTACGATAACTAACATAACTGACAGTTGGTAAAATGAACCATAAACCAGGTGCTAATGCTGAATTCAAACACGCCGGGCGGATCACTCAGAAACAGCCGTATCAGTCCGGCGACAGTGCGTACACACGCCGGACTGTCGTTGGCACGCCCACCCAGCGGGAGGTAACGACGGACCCATCGTTGCCTCCAGTCCGGCGTGTGTACCTTAACGCTAATTTATGCTACGGCTAATGCTATTACCATGACGTATTTTATTAAGTTTTATTTGATTACGTTTCTGTCCTTTTATATAACACATTAAAAGTCAGGCTTTATACTTTGAAAACTTTATGCAATTGCTCATTTTGTGTATCAACTGATGTGAATATAGATGGGGCGTTATACCGACAAGATTTATTCTTGCTGTTATTTATATAGTTATAAATATGTGAAATCAGCCCACCAAATTGCCCTGGATCAGATATTTTCTAATGCCTGGTACACACAATGAGATTTTCTTGCAGATTTACTGCCAGGTTATTTCCAACATGTCTGATCTGATTTCCGATCGATTTCCCATAGAAGAGAACAGAAAATCGATCGGAAATCAGATCGCACATGTTGGAAACAATGGATCTGGCAGTAAATCTGCCAGAAAATCTCAGTGTATACCAGACATTATAGTGGATTAATCATTTTCTCCATTTTTTTTTTCCCTAGTAGTCTGTATATCCAGTGGTTTGCAAAAGTATTCGGCCCCCTTGAAGTTTTCAACATTTTGTCATAATACTGCCAAACATGAATCAATTTTATTGGAATTCCGAGTGAAAGACCAATACAAAGTGGTGTACTCGTGAGAAGTGGAATGAAAATCATACATTATTCCAAACATTTTTTACAAATAAATAACTGAAAAGTGGGGTGTGCGTAATTATTCAGCCCCCTTTGGTCTGAGTGCAGTCAGTTGCCCATAGACATTGCCTGATGAGTGCTAATGACTAAATAGAGTGCACCTGTGTGTAATCTAATGTCAGTACAAATACAGCTACTCTGTGACAGCCTCAGTGGTTGTCTAAGAGAATATTGGGAGCAACAACACCATGATGTCCAAAGAACACACCAGACAGGTCAGGGATAAAGTTGATGAGAAATGTAAAGCAGGCTTAGGCTACAAAAAGATTTCCAAAGCCTTGAACATCCCAAGGAGCACTGTTCAAGCGATCATTCAGAAATGGAAGGAGTATGGCACAACTGTAAACCTACCAAGACCAGGCCATCCACCTAAACTCACAGGCCGAACAAGGAGAGCGCTGATCAGAAACACAGTCAAGAGGCCCATGGTGACTCTGGACAAGCTGCAGAGATCTACAGCTCAGGTGGGGGAATCTGTCCATAGGGCAACTATTAGTCGTGCACTGTACAAAGTTAAATAAGAAACACCGAGAGCCCAATATAGTGTAGTATGTATTGGAAACCGTGAATAAATGTAAGTGTGAGATGAATATACTCACAAAAATGGGTTACCTCTTAGGCAACCACTGTAGATGCAGGTGAGGAGATTAGACCTGTCCTCACTCAGGATTAAGATGTCGCTCTGTACATCAGAAAAGTAGGGGTAGGTCACCCCTCCACCAGGGGTGGACACAGTATTATCGTAAGAGAACAGAGGCGCCAGCAGGATAAAAGGTAATAAAATTTTTAAAATTTGCTGGGAGGCAGTGGTGGACTTATCTCCGGAAAGCAGACTCAAAATACTGTCTGAATTAAACAAATACATTTATTATTGGTACCCCAAAAGATGCAACATGTTTCGCAGGCACAGCCCACTTCATTAGGCAATAATATAGGGGACAAACTGTGGACAAAGACAAAAGACGTTGCTGTAGCGAGCCACATAACTACAACTAAGTATGTAGTATCATGCAAATTGTATGCAACGTTTTCACAATATAAACACTGGATATAAGGTTGCACAATTAAAACAAGGTTGACCGACCCTAGCATCATAAAATCCACAAAAAAAGTCAGTGCATCTTGTAGCCTAAGGAAAAATTCAATTTGGTGTAGATGGCAAAGTGCAGAGTGCTAACTATGTAGTGCAAAATATTGCTAATAAGGTGCCGTAGTGTAACAGCACAAAATGAGTGACCGCAGAAAAAAATAATTGTAAAGTGCAGCAGTATAGGGTAAGTATAAGTAAAAGTAAAAAAAAGGTTTTACTTATACTTACCCTATACTGCTGCACTTTACAATTATTTTCTTCTGCGGTCACTTATTTTGTGCTGCTACTCTACGGCACCTTATTATTAGCAATATTTTGCACTACATAGTTAGCACTCTGCACTTTTCCTCCTACACCAAATTGAATTTTTCCTTAGGCTACAAGATGCACTGACTTTGTTTGTGGATTTTATGATGCTAGGGTCTGTCAACCTTGTTTTAATTGTGCAACCTTATATCCAGTGTTTATATTGTGAAAATGTTGCATACAATTTGCATGATACTACATACTTAGTTAATTTTATGTGGCTCGCTACAGCAACATCTTTTGTCTTTGTCCACAGTTTGTCCCCTATATTATTGCCTGATGAAGCGGGCTGTGCCTGCGAAACGCGTTGCATCTTTTGGGGTACCAATAATAAATGTATTTGTTTAATTCAGACAGTATTTTGAGTCTGCTTTCCGGAGGGAAGTCCACCACTGCCTCGCAGCAAATTTTTAAATTTTTATTACCTTTTATCCTGCTGGTGCCTCTGTTCTCTTACAATAATACTGCACAAAGTTGGCCTTTATGGAAGAGTAGCAAGAAGAAAGCCATTGTTAACAGAAAAGCATAAGAAGTCCCGTTTGCAGTTTGCCACAAGCCATGTGGGGGACACAGCAAACATGTGGAAGAAGGTGCTCTGGTCAGATGAGACCAAAATAGAACTTTTTGGCCAAAATGCAAAACGCTATGTGTGGCGGAAAACTAACACTGCACATCACTCTGAACACACCATACCCACTGTCAAAAATGGTGGTGGTGGCATCATGTTTTAGGGGTGCGTCTCTTCAGCTGGGACAGGGAAGCTGGTCAGAGTTGATGGGAAGATGGATGGAGCCAAATACAGGGCAATCTTGGAAGAAAACCTCTTGGAGTCTGCAAAAGACTTGAGACTGGGGCGGAGGTTCACCTTCCAGCAGGACAATGACCCTAAACATAAAGCCAGGGCAACAATGGAATGGTTTAAAACGAAACATATCCATGTTTTAGAATGGCCCAGTCAAAGTCCAGATTAAATCCTATCGAGAATCTGTGGCAAGATCTGAAAACTGCTGTTCACAAACGCTGTCCATCTAATCTGACTGAGCTGGAGGCGGTTTGCAAAGTAGAATGGGCAAGGAGTTCAGTCTCTAGATGTGCAAAGCTGGTAGAGACATACCCTAAAAGACACGCAGCTGTAATTGCAGCAAAAGGTGGTTCTACAAAGTATTGACTCAGGGGGCTGAATAATTACGCACACCCCACTTTGCAGTTTTTTGTTTTTTTTAAATGTTTGGAATCATGTATGATTTTCGTTCCACTTCTCACGTGTACACCACTTTGTATTGGTCTTTCACGTGGAATTCCAATACAATTGATTCATGTTTATGGCAGTAATATGACAAAATGTGGAAAACTTCAAGGGGGCTGAATACTTTTGCAAACCACTGTATACTCAAACTATTTGTAGGCTCCTGCCTGCTGGTCCTACAGCTTTTAAGTGTTTTGCCCTATTTCCAACATACTTCCAGTTGTTGCCTGTCACTGTCTTTGATAATATAACCTTTGTAACCTGTGTTCTATTTTCTGCCGAAGGTGTCTGATTGCTGCTATTTGTAAACCCAGAGCACATCCTAAGCCCTATTACTGCACTGAATCTGCAGACATTGCTCTGCATTGTCCATGTGCTAGTCTTTTGAACATTTGCTGCTCAAAACAATCTTTAGAGATCATTTAGTGCTGCTGTTTTTGAACGATCCCTGTACAGACACCTTACTTGGTTACCTGTCAAGCTGTGTGCATTGCTCTGCGGGGTTGGATGCTGGGAACAAGCCAATAGCATTCGAACTGTAGAAACGTACTTTGAAGTTGTAAAACAATCAGAAAAGGTGGATCCCTCATGGCTGAAGAGAAGCTTAGTGACATTGTGGTGCACTAGAACACACTTCAGAATTCTGTCCCAATTTTTGTCAGGAAAAATCATTTTTGCAGAGGAAAGCCTGCTTAGGCTATAGATATTGTAGAACAGTGTCCGCTTAGAATGGGGATTTAAGGTGTGCCTATGTAGCATTGAATAGAGATTCTCCATTCACTGAAGGATGCTGTTACCATGGATACACAGCACTCCTGATGCTCAGTTGAAAGAAATCGTTCAAGCACATCTGGTTTCTGATAAATACAAAAAATCATTCTGGCAGCCAATGATCAGATGATATTGGCTTTTTCAGTCGTATGTAATGTCATGTCTGTGGGTATTTTAATTCATGCTTTTCATTTCCTCAGACATTGTTATACTACATTGTCTGTTAATTAGGAACCCCATTTAAGCGGGTAAACAACCCACTGGATATTGTTAAAAAGATGCCTTCTCTTACTTGTTTTATTTTTACCTATTGATGGATATTGTGCCATTTAGATTATGCAAGTCTCCCATTAAACTTTGTGTTTGCATGCAAATTTTCCAACGACTAATGAAAGCCACTGGGAATTTTTTGCATGTGACGTGCAAATTTATGCTGTAAACCGCAAACCTAATTTAGCAGAAGTGCGATTCTTCATTGACTTTCATTAGATATGCGGCAAACACATTTTTGTACATTTGCAATTCGCCGTTATCATTATTTAGTATTTATATAGCACTGACATCTTCAACAGCTCTTTACAGAGTATATGGTCATGTCATTTAACTGTCTCTCAAAGGTGCTCACAATCTGATCCCTACCATAGTCGTATGTCCATCATAGTCTAGGGCCAATTTTTAGGAGGAAGCCAACTAACCTATTTTTATGTATGTTTTTGGGATGTGGGAGGAAACTGGAGTCGAACACAAGGAACCCAGTGTAGGAGATTTGGGCGCAGCCAGCGCCAGCATATACGGTAATAGAAATTATGGCTATAGCGGTGCACAGTGAGTAACTTCAGCGCCATCAGAAGACTGTAATTCAGCCGCCAGCAATAGCTGAAAGCCGAATAACATCATTCTCCACCATCCACGTTGACCTGTAGGGGGAATCATAATTAACGCCGCAGATTTCCTTTGTATGCACTGGAGTGCCCCGGGGAAACCTACGCAGGAAAACATAAAAACTCAGTGGCCTGGCTGGGACTTAAACCAGGGACCCAGTGCTGCAGGCGAGAGTGCTATCCACAACGCCACCTCGCTGCTCTGAATACTTATAAGTATGAATCCTGCCTGAAGGTTGTCACACATGATATGTTCAAAACAATCATACAATGAAAAGTATGCTTTGCTGTAGCTGTAAATGCGCACATTGTCTGGTATTGTGCTATCCCCACTGATTCCGCCCGCACCACACTGCTAACGCACCGATGTTGAGGTACCATCACCAGGGCTGTGGAGTCGGTACAAAAATCCTCCGACTCCTCAGTTTAGGATTCCATCGACTCCTCTAATTTGCATATTACAATCTTGTTGATTGAAAGTATGTAACATGAAATTCGTCTCTTAACTGCCAACGCTTAGGAATTTTAAAAGACAACTGAAGTGAGAAGGATATGGAGACTACCATATTTATTCCCTTTAGTCATAGACTAAAACTAGTCCTTGGTAAGAGTACTTGTAAAAGGTACAGACCAGAACAAAAACATCCATCAGGCCCTAGGCAATATAACTGTGGGTACATGTAAGAGTGATGTGCAGGTACTCTGCAGGGGAATAAGGAGATTCTTCCTCTATTACACATTCTTCATGCACAATCTGAACCAGGTTTATGGGTGATAAACACCTCTGTGTTCAATGTGCACAACATTCTCAGTGGATTCCCTGCAGCTCTGTGGGGAGTGCATATGTAGAGTATAGTACTACTGTGTAACAAAGTAAACCTGAGACAGATGAAATTAAAGTTTTATACATACCTGGTGCTTCCTCCAGCCCCCTTCAGGCTAATCAGTCCCTCGCTGTCCTCCTCCGCCACCTGGATCTTCTGCTATGAGTCCAGGTACTTGAGCCAGTCTGGCGTAATGCGCATGCACACACTCCGCCGCCGGGAGCGTACTACACCTGCACAGCAATATTACGCAGGTGCAGAACGCTCCTGGCTGTGGAAGCGGCATGCGGCCGGACTGCGCTGACTGGCTGAATTACCAGGACTCCTAGCAGAAGATCCAGGTGGTGGAGGTGGACAGCGAGGGACTGATTAGCCTGAAGGGGGCTGGAAGAAGCCCCAGGTATGTATAAAACTTTTCTTTTCATCCTTCTCAGGTACCATTTAATTCGTACTCCCCAAACCAAATTTTAACAACATATCAAATTATTTGATTTCATAAGCAAAGAGTACATTTGCATAAATCAGAATCAACGCAGAATTATTTCCATCTCATTGACCATCTCTATTAGTGACACGGCTACACATCAGGCTTTATACTTACAGCATAGATGTTATTTAGTATATATAAGAGCTTCCTGTGTACACATCATATATACCAGTGATGGCTAACCTTGGCACTCCAGCTGTGACAAAACTACAAATCCCATCATGCCTCTGCCTCACTGAGTTATGCTTAGAGCTGTCAGAGCATTGCAATGCCTCATGGGACTTGTAGTTCCACCACAGCTGGAGTGCCAAGGTTAGCCATCACTGATATATACAGTCACAATCAGATGTGTATGTCTGACTTTAAAAATACAGGGACTGCTTTATTGAAGCAGCACAAGTAACTAATTTTGATTGGTTTATTTCATTTTTGTGGACTAAGCACAGCTATTACTGTATGCATACATTATTTATGATGACTATTATCTGAGAAATAGAACATTTTATCATATTTTCTATTTTAATTACAGTTAAAATTCATTAGGAGTCGGTGCATTTTTTCCCGACTCCAGGCACCCAAAATTGCTCCGACTCCACGACTCCGACTCCACAGCCCTGACCATCACAATGCAATTGCTATGTGATTATATTGTTGGACGCAACGCACTGCCACATTCTAGTGTAATCCTAGCCTAGATCTGCCCCAAGGTGTTTTTTTTTTTTTTTTTTTTTTTTTTTTGAGCTTCTCAGTTTAACTTCATTAATTACCCGCTGCAGATCAAAAGAGGCTAGTGCATCCTTTGCGAGGAGTCATCATTTCATCATTTAACTTACAAGCACTGTTACAGTCACTGCAAATGCTGATTTATTTTATTTTTTTTAATCGACCATTGATCATCTACATTATTCTGGTTAACTTGTTACTTAGCTTGAAGGCATAACTGATAACCACATGGCAGTCTTAGAAAACCTTTGTCCTGAAGCAGTATACTACTAAGGAGAGTGTGGCTGTGTTTTGGGAGGTGGGTGAAAAAAACTGCAGCAATATTAATAAGCAGCCTACGACTAATACATGTTGAATAAATTAATCACTTGCAGCTAGAAATTACATTCATTGAAAGCCTTTTCAGGACTTCTTTTCAGCTTGCTGTCCATTGTTCTTTTTCTTGTGAAAGCATTGATTTGTAATTTATTGCTGCAGAATATATGCTCTATAGAAGTGATGGTAACAGAGCACGTTTTCACGTAAGTTGAAGTATGTACTTGATTATTAATGGTGTAAGCACATTAGGATAAAGGGCTTTAAAATTCATTGTTTAAGATGGCCGTGCACATGCAGGACTTGTATGGACTGCTGGAAAAAAAATTCAATATTTTTTTTCCTGGAATGATTGTTTATCAGATGTAGCATTTTCTGTGTGAGACCTTTTATTCAAGTTCTCATGTCAGTTTTGAGACTAGAGTTTAAAACAATATATGTAATTGGGCCAGCAAAAAACAAATGTGCAAAATTCCAGAAAAACGTATTTGTTTTATTCTGTCCTTAAATAATTGTTTGCTGAGTGATTTGATTTGCATCTGTCATTCAGGGGGAGTTCACAGTGTTGAGCATTGCTGCATATAAATTCACTGCCCGTAAAATTGCATGTGCATGTTCACATGTTGTGTTGTAACAGACCACGTTATCAGAATACACTTTCTACGCCGTGTTTCTGGATAACGTGGGAAAATGTGCTCATTACATAGCAATTATTCATACTAAATAATACATTTTATTATGCAGAGAGTGTGCTGCTTTATGCCTGTGTTATAAGGTGTGCAGATGTAGTGTGAACTTGACCTGACCTCAAGTAAACCGTGTATAGTCTGATGCTGCCCTCACTTAAAAAAAAAGTGTATAACCTTCAGCAATCCTTAGAACATATCCCATCCAACTAAGCACTCAATGAATATCTGGAAGAAGTCCAGATTCAAATACAAATTGTAGGCTACTTTGAGTTGCATGACTGAACTCTTCTGTAACCCCGATTTTTCACCTAGGTCATGAATCATCTAGCATCGGTTGTGGGAAAACTAGAAACTTAACTTATAGGACATCTGAACTAAGAGGGATATGGAGGCTGGCATATGTGTTTCCTTTATTTATTTTATTTATTGTATTTATAAAGCGCCAACATATTACGCAGCGCTGAACATTAGTTTAAGTTACAGACAATATTTAGGGGTGACATACAGCAAAATGACAATACCTGAATACAAGAAAGACCAGATCATGCAGCACAGTAGGAGTACAAGGTAATGCTTAGTCACTGGAGGGGAGCATGGAAATTAGGCAAGTTAGGTTCACTCAGATGCATAGCATGGGTTCACAGTAATGGAGGTGCATGATCATTTAGGACACAAAAGAAGGAGGACCCTGCCCAAAGGCTTACAATCTAGAGGGAGCGGTAAGGACATGAAAGCTAGGGGACCAGAGTTCAGCTGTGGGTTTAGAGCACTTGTGAGGGGTAGTAGGCCAGAGTGAAAAAGTGAGTTTTGAGGGCTTTCTTGAAGATGTTGAAGGAGGGGGCTGCCCTAATGGGTGAAGGTAGGGAGTTCCATAGTGTTGGAGCAGCCCTTGAGAAGTCCCGGGGGCGTGCATGGGACTTTAAAACAATACTAGTTGCTTGGAAGTTCTGTTCATCGTTTGCCTCTAATAGTTTTAGCCATAGACACTGAAAAAAGATGGAGATCAGATGTTTCTAACTAAAGTCTGATTGGATTGGCTGCATGCCTGTTTCAGGTGTGTGATCCTGACACTACTGCAGCCAAATAGATCAGCCGGACTGCCAGGAAACTGGAATTGTTTAAAAGGAAATAAATATGGCAGCCTCCATATACCTCTCAATTCAGGTGGTGTTTAACTTTGTGAAAAACTGCTAATAATTAAGACCATTTTGTAAAGAATATACTCCCCTTTTTCTTAACAATATTTACGTTTTTTTACTACTTTAGGTAATATGCAGAAATAAATTCGAGAAGTATAAATGGTTCGAGACCTATTGCGAAGGGAGCATTGTATCAACAACATAACAAAAGGCAGCTCATATTATTCCCAAGATGAGCCTTCCATAAAATGACTGCACCAAACTTATTACACCCTGCATAGGTTGAATAGTATTGACCTCACTAGATGCTCTAGATTTACTGCAAATTTGTGTATCTAAATACACAAAATAGTCACAATATTTTTCACCAAAAGATAGTTCCTCCTAAATGGGTGTGCAAATCAGGGCTTTGGAGTTGGAGTCGGAGCAATTTTTGGGTACCTGCAGTCTGAACCGGTGGTTTGATAAACTGACAAGTTGGAGTCGGACGGTTTTTTTTTCCGACACTGCTTCTTCCAAATATCAAGTCTTGCCCTTCTTAGCTTTTGTCACAGATCCCATATTTCTTTAGGAATAAACATAGAAACAAACAATCCTAGCACACTATTGCTACTAATAATTTTGATCCTGCACCACACTGTGTCTAGGTGAAGTGCTGACAATAATGTGCTTATACCCCCTCACCAACACATGCATGCAATGCGCTCACCAGAAAGCAATGCTGACTGCATTACAGACCTGCTGAGGTGCTTATCTAATTTTCACCTCAAGTACACCCTCAAGGAGGGACTATTCTTTTGGTGAAAAATATTGTAACTGTTTTGAATGCTTAGATACAATAATTTTCAGTAAATTATGACATTTGTGAGGCAGTATACTTCTCAAGTTGAAATGAACCAGTCTATAACCACACATAAGCAGTGTAATACACTGCCTTAGTTTCTAATAAAATCAATTAAACATACGTGGGTACATATACCTAAGACTGGAGGAGTGCATTACACTTAAGATGGTTTAGGGGGTGTCAGGCAAAAGTTTATTTTTGGTATTTCTGGAGTGCTATCTGGTTTAAAACCGCAGCATTACCGATACTAACTGCAGCAGAGTACAGCACGTTGTGCAATTAGCTGTGGTACATGGTTAATGCAAGCGTCACTATGGTAATGCACATTACGATAGAAATGCTTGTGGTTCCCATGATCTGTGGGTTGCGCTTATTGTGCAACACCCAGTACACTGCTGGCATTAGTACCAGTAATATTGCTGTGTGCTGCCTGCACATGGCAATATCACCTGCAGTTTGTGCATCAGGGCGCTTGGTCTTCTTGAAACTGAAGGAGACAGTGATTCTTGAAAATATCTTGGCCAAAGTTGATGACAATATTAATTGCTTTCTCAGAACCTAGTCCCCTTTAGGTTACTTATTTATCCAATTATGGGCTTACAACAACACCACCACTTGTTGTAAGTAGGCCAATTTGATGTTTTCTTACACACTTGTTGCTTTTTGATCTAACGATGTTATCTGTGCCTTTTTCTGGCCTTGTTCTTAACCGGTTACTTCATGATGCCATTTTGACCTTTATTGCCCCTGCAATGGTAAAAGTACAATGTTAATTGAACTATTTGCATATTTGCAATTGCCTCAATTAAGTGAATGCTTTACGGTACGTGTAACATTTTTGCCACCAGCTGTTGAATCTATTTTCAATATTTTGCAGTAAAGCTGTGATGTAAGTGATGTAAAAAGAGAAGCACATTTACCGTATATATAAGCAAATTTTAATGTAGATGTAATCTCCTACTGGGGACAAGATTAAACTAATTGGTTGTACATTTACATAGTGCTTTTCCCAATGCTAATGTTGCTTCAGTCTCCAGGAAAGGTTGAAGGGTTGAGCAGTACTAGTGACCAGGCTTTTTTTTTTTTCCTTAAGTAGTTAAAGACATCTGACGTGAAAATAAACTTATGATATAATTATATGTGTAGTACAGCTAAGCAATAGAACATTAGTAGCAAAGAGTCTCAGATCTATGCAAAGGAAATTCACCGAGCTCTCAGACTAATAAAACTAACTGAGCTTTCCGACTCCACAGCTCTGTTTAAAATACAGTGTAGTTTGTAAACTGCAAATATTAGAGACTGATGCAATGTTATATTACTTTGCTTAGTAATGTTTTGTAATTTTCCGTACTACACATACAATTCATTATATCATAAGTTTTTTTTTTTTTTTTTTTTCGCTTCAGTGTCAAGTTAAGTTGTAAATTGATAGAAATTAATTCATTGCATTATTTTTGAAAACATCATCACTGTAAGGTATTTATTTCCTTATTACTTTAAACAAGTTAAATTGTACTATATTTTATATTTTTTGGCAAATATTGGCAGCATTTTTATGTAGAGAAGGTTCTTGCATTAGATCTGTAGTTAAAGTTCTTAAATTACATTAAGGAAGTCTGGCCACAGCTATCAATTTAGCTGCACACAATAATGTTGTTTGTGAACACTGGATATATGATGCCAAAGTTCAGAATAAGGTGCCTGTAAAGCAGCAATAAAGCCCAATCTTTATTTTTGTGAGGAAGCGCTTATAGTGAGAACTAGCACCTTACACTGATTTACATTCTCAAATTTATCAGTGATGTCGGCATCTGTATTGCTTGCAAGGTGAATTACTGTGGGAGGTTTTTTCCCATCTGTGATGTAAGTAGGAACATCACTTGATCTCCCAGAATGCTCTCTGAGAGAGGGCTGTGTGACATTTCCGAAGTTAAACCTTCATGGGAGGGATATGCTGAAATTAGGATAATTAGGGTAATAATAGGTATTCTGAATAATCTATCATGCTGTACTGTTTGTCATTACGGTTCCTCTTTAATTTTACTACTTTAATGTAGTATGAGGGCAAACAGATTTTGAATACGCTGAACAGATTGCGTAAGTAAGCTCTTGTACTACATTGAAGTGGTAAAATTGACCACTCAAGATTGTGATGTGTGTACGCATCCTAATTTTCTTCAGTGACCCTTGATAATACTCATCTGAGAACTGTGTTCTTGTGGTTAGTGCCTGGAAGGGCAAATAATAGAACTACACTGAATGGTAAACTACACCGGTCACAAACCTTGGCAATATAAACTGACTATGTTGTGGTACCTTCAGTGCAAACTGTCAAAAAATGTAGTAGTTCCAGAGATTTTGGTTGCAGAAGTAATATGCCAATCTTGTCATTATATATACATCATCCTTGGCCCAAACCATTTTCAATCCCAGGTCTTACTATTGATTCTAAGAACAAAGAGGCACTATATTGACATATAGTAGAATGTATTAAATAGGGCTGTGGAGTCAATACAAAAATCATCCAACTCCAACTCCTCGGTTTATGAAACCACCGATTCCAACTCTGACTCCAGGTACCCAAAATTGCTCTGACTCCTCGACTCCGATTCCAACTCTGACTCCACAACTCTGGTAGTAAATTAAGTATACCCTCTATTACATTAATTATCCTGGTTTCAGCATCAGAAACACTTTGTATATGTATATACTAGCTGAAGACCCGACATTGCTTGGTATGTATTTGGCAGTTGTTGGGTCCAGCCACTTTTTCTAACCTTGAGAAACAGTCACTCAATGGCCAAGTTTGTGAGTTTTGGCGTCGTTGGCCTCAACAATGTGAGAATGGAAGCATTTTGAGTTTTCCCTTCAAAATCAAGCAAACAAATGTAGCGGTTTGTGGCTCTGTCCTCTTTTCTGAATTTGACACCCAGTCTCCCAATGACTGACTTTTCCAGGTGTGAGGCCTCTGACGTTAACAGTGGAAGGATGACGGCAATTTAAATATTCCCCTTGAAAATCAATTGGTGAATTTTCATTGGCTGTTGTAGGTTTCCTGAATATTAACCCCCAGTGAGCAACCGTGCCAAGTTTGAGAATGTAAGTGTAAGAATGGCTGCAGTTTACATTTTCCCATGTAAAGTTAATGGCTAAAATTTCATTGGCTGTTTTTATGTTCTGCCCACTTTCCTTGGATATTTAATCTCCATCACCAAGTGACCAACTGTGCCCAAATTTGGGTACCTTGACTTTATTACTGTGAGAATGGCAGCCTTTTAAATTTTTCCCATTGACGTGAATGGATAAAATATGATTGGCTGTTCGTGGTGGTGTGAAAAAGGGGAGGGGGGGCAGAGATCCCCAGAACATATCTCCCTAGATAGTAAGGGATCTGTATACCATGTTTTGTTGAAATCGGCCAAGGCATTTTCGAGTGATTCCTATGTGGAATGCTCCTTCCAGAGTATTCTGGGTGACCAGGTACACTGGCTTCAGAACACTGAGTATACAAACTGTACAAACATTCCTGGAGTAGGACAAATGAACTGCTCAAACCTTATCCCAATCCAGTGGTATGAAAACAATATAGCAATTTAATTTCAGGGAATGGAATCCATACTCTTGTGGCAGGAGAAAAGTCCACCTATATTGAGGCACAAAGTACAAAAAGATTAAAATCAACTAACGTGTCGGACTGTACGTCCTTAGTCATAATATCCTGGGAAAGACATCCATCAGCGTATTTAAACACAAAGACACACCATGGAGAGGTGACTGGTAAGCTGATTAACTCCTTTAAGCTCCCTGGCGGTATGATTCCTTGCGGCCGGGGGAGTTTTTTTTTAACCTTTTTTTTTTTTTTTTTTTTTTTTTTTTTTTTTTTTTTTTTGAGCATGTAGCTAGCCTAGCGCTAGCTACATGCTTCCCCCCTCCCTGCGGCGTCCCCCCATACAGTCCGATCGCTGCCGGCGCGTATGCCCATCCGGAAATCCCGTTCTGAATGGGATTTTCTTGGCGGCTTCCCCCGTCGCCATGGCAACGAACAGAGTGGCGTCATCAACGTTGTGACGTCACAGGGAGTCACGATCCACCCCATAGCGCAGCCTGGCGGCGATTGGCCAGGCTGCGCAAGGGGTATGCGGGGGGACATGTATCGCGGCGGCGATCGGACCAAACACTCAGCTAGCAAAGTGCTAGCTGCGTGTTTGAAAAAAAAAATTATGCAAATCAGCCCAGCAGGGCCTGAGAAATCCTCTGCGGCGGGTTACCCTGAGCTCA
Source organism: Hyperolius riggenbachi (assembly GCF_040937935.1). Taxonomy (NCBI): domain Eukaryota; kingdom Metazoa; phylum Chordata; class Amphibia; order Anura; family Hyperoliidae; genus Hyperolius; species Hyperolius riggenbachi. The sequence continues at coordinate 333,350,036 of NC_090647.1, forward strand.
GCTTGGGGTTACCGCTAAGGAGGTTAAAGGAGCATATTTTTCCCAGGATATTATCCTTAAAGGGAACTTTAAAGTGGATCCGAGATAAACTTTTACTCATTGCATAATTGTGTTCCTTTCATATAGTTTATAGGGCATTGTTTTGTTTTGTTGTTTTGTTTTGTTTTAATATTCTAATTCCCTATAAACTAAACAAGCCTCATCCACAGCTCCTTTTGTGCCTTGACACTGCAGCAGGGGCTTAAGGGAGCTCAGTCTGGGCAGGAGGAGGAGGAGGTTACTAGCCATTGATTTCAGAAGCAGAGGGGAGGAGGAGAGGGGACTGAATTTACACACAGGCAAGCTGATATCATCTCCAGCCCTCAGCCTGTGACAATGTGACAAACAGAACATAGCTGCCCTCATTGTATCACAGTAATAAATAATCATAAACGTTTGAAGCTGTTTGCAGCTAGATATGCTGTGTAAACTATCTAAACTTTAGATAAGATATACAGACAAGTCACTTGTTCTAGTTAGTTTTTCATCTCGGATCCGCTTTAACCGTGATTAAAAAAAAAAGTTTCACTTACCTGGGGCATCCCCAAGCCCCATGCAGTCGTCTTGTGTCCTCACCTTTCCTCTACTATCCTCTGGTGCCCCGCCGCAGGTTAGTTTCGTTTTCATCCGACTGAGTGTCAGCCCCTGGCCATGCGCATCCTTGTACGCATTACCGTTATCAAGCGCGTCCTGCACAGGCGCAGTACGAGGTTTCTTTTGCTACCACTCAGATTGGCAAACTCCTGTGCCATGAACTCATCCGTCAAGCACTTCCTCCAAGTTCTGATTAACTTCCCCACGGGAACTTATGTGTCTGGGGTGACTGCTGAAGGCCTTCAGGATCTAGACCCCAGTCCAGGGCTTTCTCTGTGTTTTAGTACAGAAGAACCCAGTATCAGAAGAACCTATAACTGTGATATCCAAAAATTGTTTGTGTATGATGGACCTTATGAGTGGAAGAGAGGTTGAAGTTGTTTTCGTTCAGGTAGACCACAAAATCCAAATCAAGAGTAATTCATTAATAAAACTTCCATACCAGGCTAGATGTTCAGCAAAGGGGTTCATATCTCTAAAGAGCACCCCCCCCCCCCCCCCCCCAACACATTCTATTGGCCAAGTGTATTGAAGGACAATTGGATAGGCTGTTTATAATGCAAGGCTCGGTGAGTAATTGTGTTTTGTGTTGTGATCTGTGAATGACCACTCAACTCATCACAAATTGTAAACCTGACGTTCTTTTTTTAAAAGGACAGTTTTATAAACTATATTTTAGCTTGGTTATTTTGATTTCCTGCTCATATAAATCAGTCATTGCACTGTGTTTGTAAAGCCTTGTGCGCACACTAGATAATCTTTGCTTGTCGTGTGGCACTGCCTGAGCTAAGAATCTAGAGTGCGTACATCTGCTCCCCGCCAGAGCAAAATTCCAGTGGAGGTAATTCCTACTACAGCAAGTTAGGCGTTTCTGGGCAGTCTAATCGCATCAACACTTCACATAGAGCAGTTGGTAAACTTATAAAAAAGTGCAATTTGAGCTAGAATGTCTTAGCTGGCTACAAATTGAATTGAAATGAAAGTATCATTTTTAATAATAAATTACAAAAAACACTTGTGCTGCACAGTCATGGCAATTTTGTAACAAAAAAAGAATTTCCCTTTTAAGTTTTCATAAAACAACATTTAGCCATTCACACAATATTGGTGATTTGTCTAAAGAGTGGTAACTGACTCAGTGCGTTAGTGTTAAATGTGAAATCACACATTGAACTTTTAGTGTATCCGACCTTGTGCATACTGTGAAAGTTGTTAAAGTGACAAATGGATTTGATTAGCTGTCATTCTTTGCTGATGTATTGAATGGTGGTGAAGCTTCCTACTACTCATTACAAGCTTCAGTTATGGGTGATGTCCAGAAAAATGCAGCTATAGCATGGAAGTCGCACCTGGTTAATTAACCAGCAGCTAGATGCTTTATACCATCTCTAGGACAGTAGATGTCCTAGAGATGGTATGAAATTCGGCATCTAGCTGCAGGTTAATTAACCAGCTGTGAGCTAATTCATTGGCAGCTGCAAGCTTTGATAGATTCCGGGTCAGTGGAAATACTTTTCTACCAGATTAAATCACACTATAAATTACTTTTCTCCTAAGTTAATGTCCGGGTCGGCACTTCCATAGAAGCAAAGGGGGCAATTGCCTCAGGACCCCAGAGCCTATAGGGGCCCCCAAGGTGTTTCCCCCCAACTTAACTACTAGAACCGGCCCTGGTTGGTTGCACTTACAGCAGGTATTAAAAATATGACAGGTTTTGGACTGGTCCATCTGCTCATGGGGGTTTCTTAGTATTACCTTTATTTTTTTCAAATGTCTTCCTATTTACTGCAACATTTTTTAGCAGTTAGACTGAGCAACTGCTATTCAGTACTGGTTCAAAACCTGTAAGAGCTGTCAGATTTTTACAACCAACTGTAATTGCCAGCAAAAGAGGAAAAAAGTAATTTGCAATGCATTTTACTTTGGGACAAATGTACGTTTTATGTCAATGCTAGTGAAGCTGTAGAAAAACTGCAGAGCTGCTTTGATTTAACTGACTGGAATGTATTTAAAGAATCCTCCAGTGACCTAAATGAATACACTGACGCTGTGACATCATATATTACCTTTTGTGAAGAGTCCTGCATCCCCACAAAAAAGTGCACCAGGTACAATAACGATAAACCCTGGTTTACATCACATCTTAGGAAGCGGCGCCTCGATAAAGAAAAGGCATATCGTACAGGCGATAAAGTCCTCTACAAAGCTGCGAAATACAAACTGCAGAGAGCCATTACTGACGCTAAAAAAGATTATTCTAAAAAACTTGAGGAAAAAATTTCCAACGCCGACTCATCCACAATATGGAAATCTCTACATGAAATTGCAAACTACAGGAAGAATAAATCTCCCCCCTCACTACATAACCTGCAGCTTGCAAATGAGCTGAATACATTTTATTGCAGGTTTGACACTACCAACAAAAGCCAAACACAACAAGTCAATTTCCATCTCTGCAACAGGCAAACTGAACACTCTTCCTGCCAGCCAATGTCTCCACCCCCTGCGGTGCCTCAGTATGTACACAACACAGCAGACCAGACACAATCTATTGACCTGTCCCCAGATGTGCATGCTCTAACAATATGCCAATCAGATGTAAATAGACTCTTTAAAAGACAAAACACCAGGAAAGCAATGGGGCCAGACGCTATCTCTGCGAATTGCTTGAATCTCTGTGCCGACCAATTAGCTCCTGTATTCACAGACATATTCAAAGCATCTCTAGAACTCTCAATTGTTTCCGCCTGCTTTAAAAGCTCAACTATTGTACCAATTCCCAAAAAAAACAAAACCTACATGCTTAAAGAGACTCCGTAACAAAAATTGCATCCTGTTTTTTATCATCCTACAAGTTCCAAAAGCTATTCTAATGTGTTCTTGCTTACTGCAGCACTTTCTGCTATCACAGTCTCTGTAATAAATCAATGTATCTTTCCCCTGTCAGACTTGTCGGCCTGTGTCTGGAAGACTGCCAAGTTCTTCAGTGTTGTGGTTCTGCTATGAACTCCCCCTTCCAGGCCCCTCTATGCACACTGCCTGTGTATTATTTAGATTGGTGCAGCTTCTCTCTTCTCTCATCTTTTACAAGCTGGATAAATCGTCCTCTGAGCTGGCTGGGCTTTCACATACTGCGGAATTACAGACAAGGGCAAAGCTGTTTGCAGGAAGAAAAGAGCAGCCTGAAACTTCAGTGCATGAGAACTGCAGGGGGAAAGAAACACACAATGATCTCTTGAGATTCAAAAGGAAGGGTGTATACAGCCTGCTTGTGTATGGATGTATTTTCTATGTGTGGACATACTGTACATCAACCTACTTCCTGTTTTGGTGGCCATTTTGTTTGTTTATAAACAAACTTTTCAAAACTGTTTTTAACCACTTTTAATGCGGCGGGGAGCGGCGAAATTGTGACAGAGGGTAATAGTAGATGTCCCCTAACGCACTGGTATGTTTACTTTTGTGCGATTTTTACAATACAGATTCTCTTTAAATGATTACAGGCCTGTTGCCCTGACATCATTGGTCATGAAAGCATTCGAAAAACTGTTAATGGCTTATCTGAAATCTATCACAGATCCCCTGCTGGACTCTCTGCAATTTGCCTACAGGCCTAATAGATCCGCAGATGATGCCGTGAACATGTGTATGCATTATGTACTACAGCATCTAGACACCCCAGGAACCTACACCAGGATTTTATTTATAGATTACAGCTCTGCATTTAATACCATAATGCCATCTCTGCTACACAGCAAGCTCTCCCAGCTACACATACCTGAATCCATCTGCAAATGGATAACCGACTTCTTAACCGACAGAAGACAGCGTGTTAGACTTGGTAAACACACATCAAGCTCTCTGACAGTCAGTACTGGTGCACCCCAGGGCTGTGTGCTTTCCCTACTGCTGTACTCACTTTACACCAATGACTGCATCTCCACAGATCCATCTGTTAAGGTTGTGAAGTTTGCAGATGACACAACAGTAGTTGGTCTCGTACAAAACGGGGATGAGTCTGCATACAGGCATGTGGTGGGACAGCTTTCCTCCTGGTGCAGCAGCAACAACTTGGAACTAAATGCTCTCAAAACTATGGAGATGATAATAGACTTTAGGAGATCTCCCCCCCAGCACCTCCCCTTAACCATAAATGGATCCACAATAACCCAGGTAGAGTCATTCAAGTTTCTTGGGTCCATGATCTCAAACGACTTAAAATGGGACAACAACACTGCCACTATTGTCAAGAAAGCGCAACAGAGAATGTACCATCTACGGCAGCTGAAAAAGTTTGGTCTACCTCAAAATCTAATGGTGCAGTTCTACACTGCAATCATCGAATCCACCATAACATCTATGACTGTATGGTTCGGCTCCTGTTCAGCATTAGAAAAGGGGAGGCTGCAGCGCATTATCCGATCAGCGGAAAGGATAATTGGCTGTAGCTTACCCTCCCTGCAGGATCTTTACGCTAGCAGGTGCAAAAAGTGAGCAACCAAAATGGCCTCTCACCCAGCTCATTCCATCTTCCAGCGCATGCCTTCAGGAGTACGATTCCGGTCAATCGCTACCAAAACCTCCAGACACAGGAACAGCTTTTTTCCTCAAGCGGTAGCTATACTTAATGCTGAACCACGTTAGAGCTGCTAGGACTTGATAGTAATCAGCACAGAACTGTTAATGAACAATTCTCACATTGCTTACTGCCACTATACTTATAATGTCCTTAACTTGTAATATTCACACTGTCTGTCCTTGTATTGTTTTTGTTTGTGTTTGTGTTTAAGCAAACTGCCAAGACAAATTCCTTGTAGGTGCAAACTTATGCTGGGAATACACGTTAAGTTTTTACTTTAGATAGATGGGTTCGATAGATAAATTCCAACCTGTTGGATCTGGTCGATTCTACTTTAGTTTCGATTCTCCTCATTCAAGTGAATGTAATTGATAAGAAAAGATAAGGAATCGAGAGGGGAATCGAGCAGTGAATCGAGAGTAGAATCGATTGAAGGCGAAAACGACGGCAAAAACGAACGCAAAAACGCATCGTGTATTCCCAGCATTACTTGGCGAAAATAAATTGATTCTGATTCTGATGTATAGTTTTTCACAGTAGTGGTCCTTTAAGAGTTTTTTGTGCCTCACTAATGGCTAAAGATTGAAATGAGTTTCAGGCTTTTCCATATATGATGGGCAATAAATGACCTCTTTTACTCTGTTGACAACAAACAATTGAAAATCAGGCAGTAATATCACCACACCACATTGCACATTTAATATCAACCATATTTCAGCAGAAATACTGTATACTGCTGCTGTCATACTGCTGAATGCAGTACACAGTCTTTGGACCTGCTGGTCAGACTTTTACTTCAATCACATTACGAGTCAAATTATTCCATTGATTGAAATTTAATTAATGCAATACATAGATTGCCAGCTGATTCAATCTACGGTAAGTGGTTGAAAAAAAGAGGAAAAACTTAAGGTGGCTACACACCATACAATTTTTTTTAAAATATCTGTTAAATTCAAGAATAGCAATCATTTTTTTATGACTTATTGTACCCATTCCAAAATCTGACCAATGTACCACACACCTATGTTCAATTTTCCCCCAATCATGAAGAAAATAATTGAAAGCTCAGAAAAAATGGATTGGAACTGTACATCAAGTAATTGACAATCCATCACACACCATACAATTCTTGATAAAGTTGGTCTGAAATTTCCAACATGTCCAATCTCCAAAAATCGGGGAAAAAAAACCCTGGGAATCAGATCGGATTTATCGATTGAAAACAAAGAAAATCTCGGGACAACCGATTTTTCGGGACAACCGATCGTAATTATCGAATTGGTGAAGAATGTGATCTTTTAATTGTATGGTGTGTGGCCACCTTTACTTTTAAAATAACTTTGAGTAAACTGCTGGTGAATCTGTTCTAGGAGTAATCGACGGCCAGGAGTAACTTGTCACAAAAGCGAGCCTTATGCTCTTGTGGAGCACTAGCAGTATATTCAAACTGAAAGTAATAAAGTTTGTAGGAAGTTGAGGCACAAATATTCTTCCTACATCCAATCATGAAATACAATATCCTGTTTGTTCCGATAATGGATATCGTGCCTCTTTTGTGTTAATCATGTGATGAGATCTCACAATTCATGTACAGTACTGCAGATTTATACTATGGATGCTGTTTTGTTAAAGCGGACCTGAACTCAGAAGTCCACTCTGCTCTAAAAGATGCATAATAACCTTTAGACAAAAAACATTTCTTTGTTACAGCTGATACAAATCTTAAAATAAATCTGCACTGTTTCTACTTCCTAATTCATGGAAGCAGACATATTGTTTACAGCCTGTGCTTTAACCTCCTGGGGACTGCCTAACGCTGATGGGCTTGGCCACGGTGGCAGCCCCAGGACCGCCTGACGCCGTTCGGCGTCAAGTCCTGGGGCTGCCTTTTGCAAGAGATCGCGCGCAGGCTGTGCGCACATCTCCTGCTCGGGGGCGGAGCTCCGCCCTGCCTTCAGTCTCCAAGCGGCCATTGCCGCTCGGGAGACTGTTAGATGGCGAAATCGCCGTCTAATTACATGTACATTGCTGCGATCAGCAGCAGAGCTGCACTGGGGACAGCCATGTGACACGGCTGTCCCCCTGGGGAGGACAAGAGAGCTATCGGCTCTCATAGGCAGAAGCCAGGATTGGCCGGCTGGGGGGGAAGGATTAAAAAAAATAAAAAATAAAATATAATATATATATATATATATATATATATATATATATATATATATATATATATATATATATATATATATATATATATATATATATATATACAAAATTTAATACAAAATAACATGAATATTTATTTAAAATAAATAAACGGGGGGGGGGGGGCTGGGTCTACGATCAGACCCCACCAACAGAGAGCTCTGTTGGTGGGGGGGAAAGGGAGAGGGGAATCACTTGTGTGTGGTGTTGTGCGACCCTGCAGCTTGGCTTTAAAGCTGCAGTGGCCATTTTATTAAAAATGTGCCTGGTCTTTAGGGGGGTTTACCACTGTGGTCCTCAAGTGGTTAAAATGAGCTTATCTGCCATCTCTGCTATAGGCAGTCACGTGACAGGGGAGAGATCAGATTACAACTTGTGGTTATACACAAATGAGGGGGAATTAAACAGGCTAAACTCTCAAAATACATGCAGGGTGCATTTCTCTCTTTTTTTCCTTCTGTCCTGTACAAGAGTTCAGGTCCACTTTAAAAACACGACTATAGCAGAGAGAGGGAGAGTGTTCTGTATAAATATACAATGTATAACCGATTCTGATATAGTAAACACACACATACACAGACAATGTTTGTCTAAATTTGTATGGGTGCATTCCTGATGCCATGCAGTGTTAGCAGCCCCTGCTACTAATTGTTTTGCTTGTTTTATGCTAACACACCAAATCTGCTGCTTTAGATTTTTGGTTGTTTCTCTTATTTTTAACAGGCTTATACATCTGTAACACAACTCATTAATTGATTATAGCAACAAATTGTTTCTCTCAATCCTCTTTCTAATTTACTAAAAATGAATTTGACTTAGCGGAGGTAACGAGGGCAGAAAGGTTTAATAATTCATGTTCCCCTGCTTTGTAGCAAACAGCATTTGTGCTGTTTTGACACGGAAAGGAAATTTTCAGCAGTCTTCCTGTAACGTTCCTCCAGCTGTGGTAATTTATTTAAATTGAATAAGGCCACTTTGAGTTCTTTACCTTTTTGTGCTGGAAGATTGGTGAAAAGATTGTTTGCTTTTGCTTTAACCCGTCTTGTCTTTTTCCCCTGTTGTTATTTTAGTAGTATTAAGTTCCTTTTGTAAGGCTTTCTGCTTAATGGAGGTTTATATTTTGCATCTTACATACTTATGACAAAAATTGCTGTCAAAAATTTAGGGGTCTGGAAGTGATGGATTATGGTTTAGATGCCCTTCAATGCATGCATGATTTAAATGTAATGTTAGCACATCAGCAAAGACCATGATCATTGCTTTCCATCAGTTTTGCATTTTTTTTTTATTAACTGAATACTGCCCAGTTCTTTCCTAATTCTGTGCCATTTACATTAACCTATGTGGCAACAGGTACGATTCTACCAATTATTCACTTTTAAGCTGGCCATTCATGGTATAATATTATCGATTTTGATTATATGATCAACTTAATAGTTAACTTGAATACAATTCTTTTTTCTGCGCCTTCAATTTGCAACAACTCGGTAGCGTAGTGGTCAGCACTCTCGCCTTGCAGCATTGGGTCCCTGGTTCGAATCCCACCCAGGGCACTATCTGCATGGAGTTTATATGTTCTTCCCGTGTTTTGTCTGGGCACTCCCACATCCTAAAAACGAACAGATAAGTTAATTAGCTTCCACCTAAATTGTCTTCCACCTAAATTGTCCCTAGACTATGATACATACACTACACAATACATACATAGACATATGACTTTGGTAGGGATTAGATTGTGAGCCCCTCTGAGGGACAGTTAAGTGAGAAGAAAATAATAGCTGTGCAGCGCTTCGGAAGATGTCGCCGCTTTATAAATACTAAATAATAATAATTTATTCTTTTTTGAAAAACGTAATTAGAGCATTGTACTCATTTGATGTAAGTGATTGTAGGTGCTTTCGACCATTCAGATTGAATTGTTGATTCAGTCCTTTGAAAAATATATTTTTTTGTACTGGTACTGTTCTATTTAGGCTCAATTTAAAAAATTGGAGAAAACTCCAGGTAGCAATTTTCTTTACAAAGGGGGTAAGTGAGTTCCTGCTAGTATGGACAACATAATTTCTGTCCACCAATCAGCTTTCTGATTGTATAGTTCTTTTATTTAAGGTTTGCCAATACTTGAGGTACATCAGCCATACATGTTTAGTAAGTTTACTTTCGATGTATTGCAGTTATGTTGGTTGTTGTCTCTTTTTTCCTTTAGTTCATGTTTTAAAATTTTTTATTTTTTTATTTTGAGGCCACAATAGCTTAATTTTTTTTTCTTTAACGTAAAGCCATGCATAGACCATCAGTTATTCAATCTTTTGTAGCTACTTAGAGCTGGGCTCACTAGATATCAAAAACCACTCTCCAAAATGCTATTTTTTAAGCAATTTTAACACTAAACATCGAGCACTTTCTGGAGTGATATCAAGGACCCCGCAGTATTTGAATTAAATCACTCCGGTAATGCTGCAGGAACCACAATTGTGGCAAATGGCAATGGCTTCTGTGGAATCCCTACCATAGACTAACATTGGTTGAGTAGGCTATTCCCCCAACCATGCTTTGTTCTAGAGGCTGAGCAAGGTTTTTACAGACACATGATTTTTGCCCCCTTCAAATCACAAATGTTTTCATAGGCCATCCATCTAATGTTTGGGTTGAGATGTAGCCAACCACACACTGTGAGTGGAGAATGGGAAGGTGGCTACCAAAAGCTTAGTAGGGTATATTGTTCTTTCTATGGCCCCTGAAAAGAATCACTCACCCATATTTTTCATAACTTCTTAAAGGGCACTCCTACATTCTCGATCAGTTGTCTCATTTAGTTTAGTCTAAATAGCTGTGAGGCTGTGACCTTATTTGATATTTTTTGTTTCCCATGATTAATGTTGTAATTATGTCTATGTAGCACTTTTAGCACTCTTGCACATTGGTAATTGTACCCCTGATGAAGCCCCTATTTTTACGGGGTGTAACATGTTGCATTGTTTTGGTGGAGTGATCTGTGCCTAGATACAGGGATATTATTTAGTCTAAGATAGAGGATTCCCATTGTGTGAGGGTGTCTCAAACATCTTACATAGGGATCTGTGATATTACCTAGCCTCCAACGGAGGAAGTTATGGAAACATGATTCATTAATCAGGCTCTGTGTTTTTTGTGAACAAATGTTACATTTTAGACGATTTACTTTAGTAAAGGTATAACATCCTGTGGTATATATTGAATCAGAGCGGTTTTATAAATTGATTGTGACAGAGAAAATTATTTTTTATTGCTTCTAAGATGAATGCCTATCACACACCACTTTCCTAGTGCAGCCTTAGAAATTAGCTGGAGTAAAAAAGTAGAATTAGAAGGCAGATGTGGATGATGAGATATCAGCAAGCTCAATATATAATTCTGCCTTTTTAGTTGGAATATACCAAGGCAGGATGTAGAAGTAGAGAATAGAGAGAAAGATAATCAATATGCAAAGTCCCTTTTGCAACCTTGTTAATGAAACGGAGTGGGGCAGGGAATAGAACACTACAGGGATGCTGAAATGCAGAATTGTAACGGGAAGGAGGGACAGTTGTTGCTGAAGATTCATCTAGTTACAGGCCCACTATGTAACAGCTTTTTAGTGTTTTTCAACAAAAAATATATTTTTTTAACTGTACTGTAGTGTACCAGCGTGCAAGCCTAATGAGAAGTACTTTTATTTTATTGTTACTGCTGTCTTGTAATCAGGTTTGTCAGTTAAGCATTTGAACACACCTGCCACATTTGTGTTTCTTTAGACAAAGAGCTCACTGCACGTGTGCTAAAGGACATTACATTCTTTTTCAAGCTAATGTCTTTTAAAGGACAACATTTTTAAAAGGTATATAATTTATAAGTTTGTTTGTTTCTTGTGGAAAGTTCATATGTGCTGTCAGTGTGTTCCTGACATGTGCTTATTAGTTGGGGGGTAGACTCTCATGGAGTGCCACCACTCCACTGCCACAGCACCCTCAGCAGCTGAGGTAAGGCAGTGCATGTGTAACTTCACTACTATGATCAGTGGCTTGCAGAGCCCATAAGACACCCCAGTGCTGATATAATTCTTGAAGCTGTCTGATGCAATGCAGACGAGTCTTGAATCCTGTTAAAAAAAACAGAGTTTCCAAGATTGGACTGTGACGCACTGAAAAGAGACAACCCACTTACAGCATAGTATAAATCTAAACTGCTTAGGGAGGATAGAGGATGGAACGGGGCAATACCTGCTGGTAATTTTGAATTCACTGAGCGTAGCCATTTGTTGTTTTCTAAACCACAGGGTGACATAGACTTTAGGTTTATGAGTAGGAGTATTAACACTTGATAGCAAAGCTGCTGTTGCTTTTTTTTACATTTTTTTTATTATGATTATTAAGCATCTCTGATGATTTGCTGTAGCGTAATACTGTACATCACTTTATTATTAACACATTTGTTGGATTTGAAGCTCTTACTATAATCAATGTAGTTGACTGTGATACGATTGTCCATTTTTTTTTTCTCTTTCTTCTTTTAATGGTTACTTCTCCTCCTTAAAATGCTATATGTCAGCCAGTTTTCCAGAAAACATTTTTCCACTGTGATAAATACACCTGCTTGGATCTCCCAACCTTCTCATAATTTGCAGGGTTATGCCTAAAGTATACATTTACATTTAATGGCATACCTTTCTTTGTCGTTTAGTGATTGTCAGAAAAACTGCTTGCTGGCCATACGCGCCTGTGACATTTGTTACTGGAGAGCTGTAATTATTTACCTGCTTTTCTGTATTTTACATCTTTATGGAAAGCAGATTTTCTGATAAGAGATCTGTATTTCTCTAACCCATTGCTGTCCTGATCTACAGTTTGCTCCCCAAGTTCAATTGTATTCAATCATTTTTTACTGTCTTGCCCATTGTACAGCTGTGCATCTTCAACATTTATGTATTTTAAGGAATTTAGGAGGTCAAATGTTAAAAGCTTATTGTTATTCTGAGTTTATAATCTCTGTCGTGCTTTAATAATTTCTCCTTATGCCTGGGTAAGCCGCAAGTTGCACAATAATCACTCTCACCGCTTTGTAATCAATGCCCACAGTAATAGGATTCCTCTGGCCACTGGCAATTAATAAATTTGTGTCTTAGAAAAAAAAAAAAAAAAGAAAAACACTAGCAAGTCTGATCTGAAATACGACTGACTGGCTTTCCTCATTTGCATATTTATTGCAGTGGAAAAATTCTTGCCGAATGATTGATGTCAGCCCTGCCTCTTGAATTCCAAGCAGCACATTATTATGAAATGAAAAATGCCGGCCCTAGAGTTGATTAAAGTTGAAGACAGTGGAATCTGTGTTTTTTAAGATTATGGGAGAATTAAAGGCATATTTTAATGGATGTTGACAAGAAGTGAGCCAACAAAAGCAAAGCAAAGGATTTGCTTGAAAAGATTTAATCAGATGTGTTTCTCGGGAGATTAATTGCTGGGTATGACTGGTGCAATTGGTAGTTGTGGATCTAAATTATTATTGTTCTTGAGCTGAGAGAAATGGGGGTTGAAACATAAAAAACATAAAAATATACACACATTCTTTCTTTTGGTAATTTACTAGTTATGCCTGGAATTCACATGAGTTTTTTTCGTTGCTGTTTTGGGTAATCACGTTTTTTTAAGTCATGGTTGTAGGCGGGGTAATGGGTGTGTTGAAAATTTCTAAAGGTAAAGCCTCCTGGACTGTATTTTGAAGTGGAAATGGGATGTTTTTTCTCAGCAACACAATGGTCCGCCTGCTGGCGCATTCTTTAAACCTATTTAAAGTGACATCATTTTGCTTTCCGTCTCCTTAAGCAATCGTTTGTGATTGTTTCAGATGAACGACTTGCATCAGTACAGGTGTCCTTTAATGTAATTTTCCTTCCTCTCCATTCCTCTGAATTGGATTCTATTTTCCTAACTTCTATTGTAGTTCCCATAGTAAAATACTTTACTCATCCTTCCTGTTCATAGGCAGTTGACAGTCTGAACAGCTTTTGTTTATAATCATTATTCCTAAATCGTCACCCCAAACTATTAATCAACCATTAATCTAGAAGAATATGTATGTACACATTTTTTTAGGTTAGTCCGTGGCCAGCATTGGAAATGTTCTACCTGATCTACCATCTTCATTTACTGCACTGTTACTGCATTTTACAATGGTGCCTCCAAGAAAAACTGTGCTAATACCCTTCTCTCCTGGCTTTCTCATACTTGACTCCTTTAATATTCAAACACTGGATTGGCAAATCCAAATGATCTTCCAGCCAGTAGAGTTGTCTGTCTTCTGTCTGCACCCTCTAGTGGCTATATTTTATTGGTATAGAGCAAAGTCCCAGACTTGTTGACTGGTAAATAGACCCTCTTGTTCTCAATACTACTGTCTTATCTTTACTGCACTGCAGCAAAACAAAACCTTTCTTGAGGTTATATGCTTGCTAGCCCACCAACAGGTGAAGATCTTAACAAATATTTTATTTTAATTTATAATCTTAATATTCTATTGAGTAAAAATACTTTAAAATGTGTATTTTTCTATTTCAAAATGTCTGTTTTTATGCTAAACTGAGGATGTGCAGAAAAGATTGACTTCTAAATCTAAAAGTGGCAAGGGAGTAAAGGATGGATATTAATGGCCCTTTACTACTGGAGCAGTGCTAAACAGTGATCATTTGGCCAGCTACAGCTCTATATAGGTGCCTACTTGCAACAGCTGACAAAACATGGTTTCTGTAGAAAGAGGGTAGCAATGCTGTAATTATGGCCATGGGGTGATGTTGGCTTGTCACATACAACGGTTTTCAACTGTATGCCAGATTTTGCATTTGGAAATGGAGATGATGTGTAAGGGGAATAGTGGTGTTCAGTTGGCAACCTCGCAAGCATCGGCAGTAATCCAGATAAGACCAGTTTCACCTACCAGACAACAATGCCCTACAAGCAGCTGCCAGTAGTGTGTGAATAGCACCCCCAGACATTTGCTCCAAAAGGCAATATACTGTAGATTCTGCTATAGAAATGGGAGGGTTTTATCAGATTCCATAGGGAATGGGTTGAAATGTAAACCCCCCCCCCCCCACACACACACACACACACACACACACGCGCGACTTACCACCCCCACAACCACACACCAACCTTTAGTGGCTATGTAATTCTGGTGAATCTAAATAATTTCTGTTCATCCCCTATACATAAAACAAAAATGAAAATCTACACATTACTTTTAATTCCCATTAATTAAATTGCTAAATTTACGCGCAGAATTAGCTGTCTTCAGTTAAAAAGCATACAACATGGCTGCATCAGTCGAGTAATATGACACTGCAATAAAGGGACTTTTCCAGACTATTTTGTTTTACCCACAACCTGACTGTGAAAACTTCATAAGAGGTAATAAAATATAAATATGTACATTGTCAGTTGTAATACAGTGTTCTCCCCAGATTTTTTTTTTTTATCCCAACCGGGTGGCATGAAAAAGTAGCCGGGTTGGGCGCAAGATCGGTATGCAGGGCCAGTGCAACTCTGATTACAGTATAGGAGGAGAATGAGGCTTTGAGCTAATGACAGCCGAGTGCTTACCAAATGTAGTCGGGTGGAGCACCCAGCTAAAATGTAATATCAGATTTTTTTTAACATATCTTAATTAGAATTGCCTTCACATTGTCTGCATTTCCCAGTAGTATATGAAATTAGTATAACTTGCTTTTGGGTGTTTGACTCTGGTAACTATTCCAACTAAAGTTCTCTAGACTTAAAATTCTTTTTAGTTCAGGGGGTATAGAAAAGAGCCACTTCTGTCAGAATGTTCACTTTTTTTTTTTTTTGCTCTGCAGCTTCAAATAAAGAAGACACACAACCATATTTTTGCAGCTGTATTTACTCAGATCAACTTCTAGTTGCCAAGTGAAAAATATAATAAAAACAGTTAAAGGGGCACTATGGCGAAAAATTGTAAAATTTAAAATATGTGCAAACAATAGACAAATAAGCACGTTTTTCATTCCTGAAATAATTTTTAATAATGATAAAGATGGGTGATATGGTGGATTTTTTTTTTTAAATATTAAGTGCATCCCTGTTGAGTTTGGGGAAGACTATCTGTGCTAAAAGAAAAATCAGGTGATACCCTTAAAAAATACTCTTTTGAACAGATAATCATAGAACCTGATAAAATTTGGGTCGTGAAAATCATAACATTTAGAATGTATATAAAATACATATAATTGAATCTGATTAGAGAGAGATCTGTTGGCTGCCCTTACACCGCAGGCCGATTCCCAATCAGTTGCATGCTGAAATCGTTTCGAAATCGGACTTGTGATGCAGCATCCGAACACCTA
This sequence comes from Hyperolius riggenbachi, assembly GCF_040937935.1. Taxonomy (NCBI): domain Eukaryota; kingdom Metazoa; phylum Chordata; class Amphibia; order Anura; family Hyperoliidae; genus Hyperolius; species Hyperolius riggenbachi. The sequence goes on from NC_090647.1 coordinate 333,365,824, forward strand.
GCCATCCAGACGCTATCCACCTAATGTTAACTGAAATGTTCAGCCCCCACCGGTGCCCAGTTCAAGTGATACATTACCTGTCCGCGGCCACCGCTGGCTTCTGGGCTCACTCTGTTCTTCATACACGCACGCCATGTGGTTGCCTAGTAACATGGCCGAGTGTGTAAAGTCATACTTGTGCCCTTACTAGGTAAACACGGGGGGCGTGTGTGTGTATGTAGAGCGTAATTCACCCGGAGCAAGCAGGAGGACAAACGGAGACCACAGACAGGTAATGTATAACTTGTATTGGGCACCAGGGGGACATTTAACGTTAGGAGGGACAGCGCCAGGGATTTTGTCATGTTCGTCCATCGTCCCGTAATTGCACACCATTACTGCCGCGCACCCGATTGAGCAAGTCAGCCCAACATCTTGCGACATGTGTGAACAACTTATGCGACCAATTTCATTCAGAAATTGGTTGCATTGTCGGTCGGGCATGCACTTTGCGGCACCGATTTTCATCGGATTCAATTATAATCTACTCAGATGGTCGCCAAGCCACCTGCTGTATGGCTACCTTATCAGTTCATGTAGACTGACTGTGCAGTATTTGCCTACCTTTCTTTACAAAATTGTTCAGACTTTTTCATAATGGATGGTTAGTCCATAGTCTGATATTCTACTATCATTAAACCTAACCCTTTCCCCACACTAACCCTCCCTCTACCAATGCCTAACACTAACCTACCCTCAGCAGCCCAATCCCCACCGTTATCTGTGCCACCTCTGCCACTAGAGCGGGGGAACCAGGACACTGAGAGAGTAATGGGAAGGCTCTATAGTATCCAGAGCCTTCCCTCTCCATAGGTACAGATTTCGTGAAGTGTTCACGGCTTTAGTACATTACCACAGGAGGTTAGATTGACTTACCAGTGGTCTGCTCAACTTGAGGTGGTCATGTGACCTTTTTCTTTTCTTTTTTTTTTTTTTTCATTCATCTAAAGTATTTAGCAGCTGCCTCTTCAAATTATAATAGACAGTAGTGAACTATTATAACATCATTTTATTTCAAGCTACCTGGACTTGAATTTTAAAACACATAATCAGAATATACTAGAGAAAACTTTTCATAGTCTTGTCATGTTGTGTCTTCTTTGTCAGGACTGTGTCTGTAGTGTCAGTGAATTTATTATCATTCCTATAGTCAGGCTTTCTAGTGGGCATAGATTTGTATATGAAATATTTATTGGTGATAATGTGCTGTGAAAGGATTTGAGAACTCAAAGTGTAAAATATGACACATCAAAAGATTTTTTTTTACTCTGGTTTCCTTTTTTTTTTTTTTTTTTACTGGGGCACGCCTTTTGGTTTTATGTGAAATTATTTACATTTATAACACATGTAAGGTAAGTTCATTGACCTGAATGATAAAATATGCGACTCTTTTTATTGTTTCCTCCGAATTTGCAGTGCCCAGTTTGAAATTTCTCTGAAATAAGGTAACAGCAAGGCGGTCATAATTTGTTTTTCAGGCTATAAAGCATTGAAGAACTTAATGAGATCTTTGGTCCAGTTGCAAGATGAGCTCCTTTTCCAGTTTCCAGAAACACGTTACCTAATAGATGGGAAGAAATGTAATGCTGACAGGTAAAGAACATTTCCACAAAGCAGCTGAAATGTAAAAGCTTTGGCTAATCTAGTGTGTTACTGAAATAACAGTAGACATAGCTGTATTCTTCATTTTCTTTATTATTGTGATTGGATAGCATCTATAGTTATCCAATCACAATAACCTTCACTCAACAACTGTTAACCTCCCTGGCATTCAGTTTCTGCTGGATTTCTGAGCAAAAAGTGATCCAGTTAATTTTCATAACCTTTTTTCCTGTAACTTACCAAAATGTGTCAAGCAAGGGTCTAGTATACATTTTCAGTTTGATGAAAGCTTGAAAAACAAAATCTAAACTAAATTTCGAAATTACTCCCCAAAAACTCTGATAATTTATACTTTCAAGCTGCAGCTGCTCAACCTGCACTAACACGAACGTAGAGGTGGCCATACATCTAGAGATGATTGGAAGATTCGACCAAGAAACAAATCTTTCTCTAGTTGAATCTGATTAGAGAGAGATCTGTCAGCTTCCCATACACTGCAGGCTGATTCCCCATCGGTTTCAACATGAAATCTCTCAGGAATCGGCCGTATCCATTGCTTCGCTGCTTCCCCCGGTATATCAATGTACCCCTATGTGTGCATTTATACATTACTTTTCACCGTAGTGCCCATCTGTTTTCAGAATCCCCCGCAGATTATTGTGGGTAGATACAGGTGCCCCCCCAGTATAGGCTAGCTAGGTGCAGGTGTCCCCAGTATAGGCTAGCTAGGTACAGGTGTCCCCAGTATAGGCTAGCTAGGTACAGGTGTCCCCAGTATAGGCTAGCTAGGTACAGGTGTCCCCAGTATAGGCTAGCTAGGTACAGGTGTCCCCAGTATAGGCTAGCTAGGTACAGGTGTCCCCCAGTATAGGCTAGCTAGGTACAGATGTCCCCAGTATAGACTAGGTAGGTACAGGTGTCCCCAGTATAAGCTAGGTAGGTACGGGTGTCCCCCATTATAGGCTAGGTAGGTACGGGTGTCCACCATTATAGGCTAGGTAGGTACGGGTGTCCCCCAGTATAAGCTAGCTAGGTACAGGTGTCCCCCATTTGAGGCTAGGGAGGTAACCGGTGTCCCCATTATAGGCCTAGGTAGGTACAGGTGTCCCCCATTATAGGCCTAGGTAAGTACAGTTGTCCCCAATTATAGGCTTAGTTAGGTACAGTTGTCCCCTATTAGAGGCTAGGTATGTATAGGCATCCTCCTTTATAGGCCTAGGTAGGTACAGGTGTCCCCAATTAGAGACTAGGTAGGCATAGAAGTCCCCTTAGTATAGAGTAGATAGCTGTGGGGATTTCAGGTTTGGGGGTCCATGTAGATGGATATAGGAGCCCCCCAGTATAGATTAGATTTGTGTTGCATTTTCAGGTCCATTTAGGTGGATATAGGGCCGCTAATGTTAGTGCCCCACCCCCCGTTCACCTCCAATTCAGACGCATTACATACCAAGACTTGTTTCAGCGATGTCTGCAGCCTCTCCGCAGTCCGCACAGCTACGGTATTCTCCGCTATGGGGAGGATCGGGACTGATGTCATGACGTATGACGTCAGACGAGATCTTCCCTATAGCGGAAAATATCGGAGCAGTGCGGAATGCGGAGAGGCTGCGGACATCACTGAAACAAGGCTTTATATGTAATGTGGCTGGATTGGGGGTGATCGGGGGTGGGGGCACTAACATAAGCAGTCCTATATCCACCTACATAGACCTGAACCTGCAGCACAAATCTAATCTATACTGGGGGACTCCTATGCATCAGGAAACCTTCTGAGCAGCATGCCCGAGACTGTCGGGCAGACCTCTTTCAGCAAAATTTTCTTGCCTGACACAGTGTCGGGCATACCGCTCAGGAGGTTAAGGGAAATGCCTACTAAGTGTCCACGATATAAAATTACACCACAGCTATGATCCAATTTTATCTGCTTGTAAGAGAACAAGATTTATCTTGCCCACACTTTCCTGCCATTCCTAAGTATTTCCTGTCTCTATATGAGTTAGGATCAGGAAGAATTATGTTATCAATAGGTAACTGAGGTGGAAAATACTAAAAAATGCAGCTTCGTGGTTTTAATTGTATTTTTTTAAACATACTAGTTGTTATAGCAGTAGGAGAACAGAGGCGCCAGCAGGATAAAAGTGGATAAAAACTTTAAAATTTGCTGGGAGGAAGTGGTGGACTTACCTCCATAAAGCAGACACGAAAGACTGTCTGAATAGTAGTCACATTTATTAATTAGTACCCCAAAACAGTGCAACACGTTTCGCAGGCCCAGCCCGCTTCATCAGGCAATAAAAATGGGGACAAGACAGAATTTCAGCAATAGCAGGTGTAGCGCCTTTCCCTCCAGGAAATCCCGTTCTTTGAATGGGATTTCCTGATCGCCTATCGCCGGAGGCGATCGGCGGGGCTGGGGGGATGCCACTGAGCAGCGGCTATCATGTAGCGAGCCCTGGGCTCGCTACATGATTTAAAAAAAAAAAATCAAAAAAAAACTGCTGCGCTGCCCCCTGGCGGTATTTTTCATACCGCCAAGGGGGTTAACATAACTAATGTAACTTAATGACAGTATGTTTGTTTAGGTTGGAGTTCCTCTTTAAGGTAGCCATATTCAATGGGCATCCGATCCACTAAGTGATCAATATCTCCTTGAACAGAAATAAATTAGAAACTGTTTATTCTACTGATGCCTTGCGCCACTTAGTTTTACTCAGATTTCAGCAAAAAATCTGTGGAAAAATCAAACGCACACAAAATCAACTTGGACCTTGTTTAGTTTAAAGTGTACCTCTAGTGAAAAAAGTGTTGTAAATGGGTACTTACATAGGTAGAGAGAAGCCTCTGGATAATTCAAAGGCTTCCTCTGACCTGCTCTTCACCGATCCAACGCTGGGGCCCTCTGAAGCCGGTCTAATGTATAAGAATGGGCTCAGCTTAAAAAAAAAAAAAAAAAATCGCAATGTATACTTACCTGGGACTTCCTCCTGCCCGCCGTAGGGCACAAGGTCCCCCGGCGTCCTCCTGGCTCTTCTCCCAGTCCCATGTGCAGCTCCATTAATGGGGGACCTCGGCCTGAAGTTGCCAGTACGAGCAGGGCTGTGGAGTCGGTACAAAAATCAACAGACTCTTGACTCCTCAGGTTAGGATTCCACCAACTCCGACTCCTCGACTTCGACTCCTCTAATTTGCATATTACAATTTTATTGCTTGAAAGTATGTAACATGAAATGCATCTGTTAACCGCCAACCCTTATGGCCCATACTCACGAGGGACTTTTGTCGCCTCAACACGCGGCGCGCGCGTGTTGCGGCGACAGGTCGCCCGTGAGTATGGGCCGTCGCACGCGCGCGCGCCCCCGAACTGTCGCCCGTCGCTATGTCGCCATGCGATTGAAACTTTCAATCGCATGGCGACAGTCGCCGCTGCCCCCCCCCCCCCCCCCCCCGCCGCAACTGTCGCTAGTCCGCGTGAGTACGCGGACTAGCGACAGCAACCTCCATTGAGGTTCACAGACCTTCCGGTGAGCTTCCGGCGGGGGGAGGAGGAACGTCAGCGACAGCTTCCGCCTTGCCGCTGGTCCCTCTTCCGCATGTGTACGCGGAGGGACCTGGCGAGAAGCTGTCGCCGGCCTGTCGCCCACACGCTCACGTGTGCTGGCGACAGGCGAGTTTTGCAGCCCGTGAGTACGGGCCATTAGGGTGAGAGGGACATGAAGGCTTCCATATTGATTCCCCTTTAAACAATACCAGTTACCTGGCTAGCCGGCTGATCTTCTGCCTCTAATACTTTTAGTCATAGACTAAAACTAGTCCTTGGTAAGAGTACTTGTAGAAGGTACAGACAGGAACAAAGAACACATATCAGGCCCTAGGTAATGTAACTGTGGGTACATGTAAGAATGATGTGCAGGTACTCTGCAGGGGAATAAGGGGATTATTCTTCTATTACACATTCTTCATGCACAATCTGAACATGGATCAGGTCCTAGGCAATGTGACTGTGGGTACATGTAAGAGTGATGTGCAGGTACTCTGCAGGGGAATGAGGCTATTCTTCCTCTATTACAAATTATTCATGTACAATCTGAACCAGGTTTATGTGTGATAGACAACACCTCTGTGTTCAATGTGCACAGCATTCTCAGTGGATTCCCTGCAGCTCTGTGGGGAGTGCATATGTAGAGTATAGTAGAGGATGAATAAAGCAGTTATAAATAAAATGCTAAGTCAGCTCTCAGAGTAAAATAAGTGTACTTTAGGAACGTATTAATTTCAAAATGATTAATAATACTTATGCACAAAAGCAAATATGCTAACCGTATGGCATATAAAAAGTAGGAAAACCTGTTTTTTTGAATATTATGTCAGGGTTTTATACCGCTTTAATTATTTGATTTCACGAGCAAAGGGAGTGCATAAATTTGCATAAACCAGCATCAACGCAGAATTATTTCCATCTCATTGACCATCTCTATTAGTGACACAGCTACTCATCAGGCTTTATTCTTACAGCATAGATTTTAGTGTGTGTGTGTTTAGACATTAGTGTGTGTATATGTGTATGTGTATATATATATATATATATATAGATATATATATATATATATATATATATTCTAAGATTTCTGTGTGTACATCATATATGCAGTACGATCACAATCATATGTATATCTGACTTTTAAAAATACGGGGACTGCTTTATTGAAGCAGCACAAGCAACTATTTTTTGATAGGTTTATTTCATTTTTGTGGACTAAGCGCAGCTATTACTATATATATAAATTTATGATGACTTTTATCTGAGAAATAGAACATTTTATCATATTTTCTATTTGAATTACAGTTTAAGTTCATTAGGAGTCGGAGCATTTTTTCCAGACTCCAGGTACCAAAAAATTGCTCCGATCCACAGCCCTGAGTACGAGTCCCTGCCGCGCACGTTTCGAATCATCACTCCAGCCGCTATGCGTCATCATGCCGGCCGGCGTGAGAGTCCTGCGCATGCGCTTTCTCTAACTCTGAACCACGCATGCACAGGACTCTTATGCCGGCCAGGATGATTACACGTGATGATGCGAAACATGCGCGGCGGGGACTCATACTTGTGACTTCAGGCCAAAGTCGCCAATAATCGGAAACCACCAGCGGGACTGGGAGAAAAGCCAGGACGACGTGGGGGGCCTCAAGGCCTACGGTGGGCTGGAGGAAGCCCCAGGTAAATTGTTTTTTTTGTCGCTGTTTTTTCTTTAATCTGCTCAGTATCACTTTAAGCAGGTACAGAGGTAAACTTGCAAGAAGTTAAAAAGCTCCATTACCAGCTCACCCTGGAATTGATTGTAAATATTTAATTGCTGTGGGTGGTAGGTAGGCTGCATGCAATTTACCTCCCCTTATGCCAACTCTCTCTGCTGGATACTGGGGAAGCTGAATAGCCTGGTGCCCAGGAAGCTTCTGTATCACCTATCTCTACAAAAATTAGAGGCCATGCACACATCCATTTTCCTGTTTGTAATCTATAGCACAGTATGTCAATAGCAAAAATAATTTTTAAAATATCAACCAGACAGAAAATCTTGATTGGGTGGGGGCAGAGTGGCGCTAGATCGAAGGCCTATAGCGTTGCCGTGTATCATGCAGTGCAACTCTAAGATTTATTCAATTTTCGATTTCATGGTAAAATATCTATTGAAAATTGATGTGCAGTGTGTGGTAGGAATAGATCCCTTTCTCATCAGATACAGATCAGAGAGGGGTCGATCTTTTTACCACATTGGTTAGCGCTCTATGCATGTCTGGCGACTTAACTCCCTGTTACGTGCACTGATAGCTGGTAGGATGGAATATGGAATTTTTAAACCACAGATTAGAAATCCTTGGAGAAGAAAAGTGTCAGTCGGTTTGGGTGTCAGGACACTTCTCTAGCAGCAGCTTAGGGTTTTTTTTTGTAAATTTGGGGACATGGCCATATAAAAAAAGTATTTGGGCTTCATTAGTTATGGCAGACATATACTATATATTTTTTGTGAATGAGGGAAGTAGATTAACCATCATTTTTTTCTTTAAAGCAGCCATATGTTATAATTTAAGTAGGCCTCAGTTATTTGGACTGAGTTAGTCAAAAAGGCTTGATGAGCAGACCTGCCCTTTAAGGGGATTTTCTCTGAAGAGAGAAAATCTGCAGTTCTGTCAGCAGAACTAGAACATACCAAGAAGCTGTTCTGAACAAGGCCGCAGGTCTCCCTGACCTGGGCCTGGAACAATAAACATCAGTCATGTTTTGTAAATATTCACATTCCTGCATGTATGTCAAATGTCTCATTGATTATTAATCGAGTAGGTGTGTATGATGACACCACAAGTGGGTCCACCAATAGACTTATCTAGGGGGTGGCGAAGATGATGTCATATTTAACTCTTTCCTAGTCGGTATTAAATCTGGAGCAAGCGATGGAGAGGGCACTTCTGCTTCTTCCTTCCGCACTAGCTCGCAATACTGACTGGAACCCAATTATTTCTCTAAGCATGTTCTTCCTTTATGTAATCTGATATAATGTTTGCTGTACATAGGTAGTCTAGCTGTAACATAGAGTAGATACAAGAAGACCTGGGTATCTTCAGTAGGAAGATACTCAAGCAGCTGTAACGCAACATGGAAGTCTGCTTGGCCAGGAGATGAATGTATCTATCTGTATTCCTGTTTCTTGAATAAATAACGGAAACATTGGAGAAGCCTGAGAAAGTCTATTTCCTGTTTGCTGTGTGGAGAGTCAAGTGATCTCACAGTCTGTGAGACGATGGTGTCGAAGCAAGGTGATAAGAACAGTTTATAACAGTGGTGCCTGAAATCCTTCCCTGCCTAGCAATACAGGCAGACGGGGCCAGGGCCGAAGGAAAATGGTTTCAAGATATTCCACAGCAAAACAAGCGGAATAGACGGACACGGACTGTAAAGCTTATCAAGCTGAGACTGATAAGCTGGTGTGAGTAGTGTGTGGGAGCCGAGCACACACGGGCTGCAATTCGAGAGAACCAGCGGCGACACTCGTGGATGTTAAACTTAGACTGAAAGTGCACATCAGTCCTAGCCTAAACCGGATCGCAGGTGTCTGGAAGCTCCGAGGCCGGCTGGCAGCTGCCGCTGGAGATTGATCCGCTGAGCCAGTGTGGGTACACAGAGCTGACGCTCAGTAGTTCCAGGGATCCACTCAGTGTCGTGGAAAGTTGCCAAAAGCTGGTCGAATTCGCAGGCTTACAAAGTCTTCTGCTCAGGCAAGTATGTTTTACGTTGTTGTGTTGCATGATCTTTATTGCATGAGAGGAGGATAATGTGTTAATGTGTATATTCTGTGTTAATTGCAGCATGGTGGCTGCGGGCTTCTCTTCTCTCTCGCGCGTGGTGGGAGGGGGGAGGCTGCTTTCAGAGTTTAGGTGCTTGTTTTTTTTTCTTCCGATTCAAGCATGTATATTTACGTAGTGGTTATCTCTGCATTTGTCTCAGGCATGTTTTTGCTGGAAAGAAGTCGATTGGGTTTTTTTTTCTCTTCTCTTCTCTCCCCGTCTCTACAGAGGCTGGGAAAAAAAGGGGGGGTCCCCCGCAGCAGGAGATAAGCCAGCGGTGCTTCTGTTAGTACTGGATGGGAGGGAGAGGTGATAGAGAGGAGTGTAGTGAGAGGTGCAAGCTTATCTAGTTCCAGTCAGCGCCGCTAAAAGTTATATAGGTTTAATGTTGTAGTCATGTCAGACTGATAAATGTGCGTCTCAGAAGTACTAGCTGTTAATATGGTTTAGAGTTACGCTGCACGCGTGAATAGTTCTGTGTTATGCTGCAGATGATTTGTGAGGGGAGAAAGATTCCTACGTCTCTGGGGATCCGTATGTCTGATTGCAGTTCGGATTACAGCTGAGACGTGAAGGAATGCTGAGGCTGATTTTTGTGCACTGTGGATAGATGCTGTGTGTAACTATGCATAAAAAAATGTATGTTCTATTTGAGTTTGCTTTCTTTCCTAAGGTATAGGAACGAGAGGCTGTTATGGGAGCAGCCATCTTAGCTGGCAGTCCAGGACTCAAAATGGCGGCAGTGGAGAGAGCCCGCCCCCGAGAGTCATGGCCCCCACGCGTCATGGCAGGGGGGGAGGAGGGGCTGGGGGATCCACGTCACGTCAGGCTGTGCTCGCGGCTCCGGGCAGAGCAGCTGAAAGGAAGGGGGGTAGAAATACAGAGACATTCTCCTGTGTGTCTCGGTTCTCAAAGTATTTCCCCAGAGCTTTTCCCTGGGTCCATGGAAAGGAATGCCAGAATAGGAAATGTTTCCCAGCTAGGTGCGGGGACACACGTAGCAGTGCAGATCAGGAAAGGGTCTGTACTGTGTTGCTTATGGGATTATTCCTGTAAGTGGGGCACCTTAATGGGTGGTGCAGCATGAGTTCCCAATAGCGTATAGGGGGGGACAGTGCATCAGGGGGGTGCCGGAGTTGGAAAAAAGGGAGTTGACCAATTCGGGTTTCCGTCGCCGCTTCTGCAGAGCGGTAACGTTTTTTTCCGGTTTTTGTCGTGGACAGGGCCAGAGCTTGACTGAGTGGTCTATGCTGGGCCGGGGCTGTTTTTTTGTGCGTTTTTTTCGTCCACTGATTGGTCAAATATGTTTTTTTCCAGCTCCTATCAATTGTAACACAAAGAACAAAAACTGACCGCAGTTCTTGGGGCAATTATACAGATGATAGAATTGCCATGTACAGAGTGACAGTGTATCAGTACGGTGTTTGCCATGTGACTACCTACCAAGTGGGCATTCAGGGATCTGCATACAGGCATGCGACGCTGGTATGCTTAGCCCTGCACCCTGTGTAGTTTAAGTGCAAAGTGCTCCTTCCGACAGGGAGGCAGCAATTTTTTTGGTAGTTTAGGTGGTGGCACGGCAAACATTGATCAGAGGGTACAACACACAGAACTTCTAGCAGAGCTGGTATCACGATGAAGTTCTAGATAAGTAAATGCGATAATGAGTAAGAGCATTGCAGGCTCACCTGCAAAGCAGCATCAGGTGTGGCATCCGTAATCTGTGCATGCGACGGCCGCGCATGGACAGATAAGGGGGGATGTGGAGTGAGCTGCAATGGGGTGAGAGCTTCCAAAGGTGAAGCGAGCTTCCAAAGGTGAAGTCCGCGGGAGCATATTTAAAACAGGTAAGTACTGAGGATAGTACTGAGGTAGGGGGGTGAAGTTTAACTCCAATCTACCAATAAGAGTAAACAGAGTTCATGAGAACCATAAAGCAACGAGATCAATTACGATATATATTGATCAATCTAAAGTGTAAAGAGTACAAGCCGCAGGGCGAATCCCAAATCATTAATAAGAATTGATTTGTTTGTATTTCGATTTCAGGTGTTTGGCAATATGGATTTGAGACAGATGCCGTGCTGGCAGCAAAGCTGGAGATGTCAGTCGGATACGCGAAAGGTTCCAGATGCCAATCTAAGCTTGGAGAACAGCGAGATTCCTGAGATTGGAAAGAGACTAAAACACGAGATTCCTGAGATTGGAAAGAGACTAAAACACGAGATTCCTGAGATTGGAAAGAGACTAAAACACGAGATTCCTGAAATGGGAAAGAGACTAAAAACCGAGGTTCCTGAGATCGGAAAACGTCTAAAAAAACTGTCTGAGCAAAGCATAGTGCAAATTGCTAATGTTTTTCTTTCCCAAGGTGGTGCTTTTATAATGAGGAGTACCGTGCTGATGGTGATCCTAGGTTGCCATTTCGTCCTAGGAGAACGAAGAGAGGACATTCTCATGTATAATAAGGGGTTAATGAGAATGCAAGGCCCAAGCATGTTAATGTTTGGTGACAAAGGTACTAATCCTTTCACACCTCCCTCCGCTTGGCACAGACGGACCATGCAGGGACGGAGGAAAAGAGCACTTGTGCCAGGAGAAAGCAAATTTCATGGCACAAGGTGGGTGAAAGGTCTGAAGGGTCAGGTGTGCGGGCAGTGGGAATTTAATGGCAGTGTAAATCTGCTATTGAATGCCACACTCCCAGAATCGATGCACCGATCCAAAGGTTTGTTAAAAGGTACATTGCAGTACAATGGGTACATGCAAAAGGTGGAGTGTGTGATTCAGGGGTACCTTGTCTTGGTTATGCAGAGTGAGATGGTTCCAGATTGGAGAGGAACGAGTAGGAGGCGTCAATTCTCTTGCCGGAGAGACGCGGGGGACAACATCACACTCTGGAGCTACCAACAGAGAGTGCCTCTGAAACAACTTTACACACGTAAAGGCTGGAAAGCCGAGGGTGGGTGGTTCTCGAAACAAGAAGTAAAAATCGAGATCAAGCCACATTTCCAGGTGACAAAGAGGGTGGGGAGAGCGGTCCCGGGGGAGGGAAAGCCCACACAGGGAACCCCATTCACACCACACGGGTCACAACAGGGGACGATATTACACAGTCCATATGCAACAGCTTATCCTCATGATAGTTGGGTAAGTGAAGAGGTACTCTTAATCGAACGATTGCAGAGAGTACCGTCTTCCCGACCTCAGGTACATAGTGTGCCTCAGGACATAAGGGGGGAAGAGGTCCAATCAGGACAGCTGGGGACATATTTTGTCAGCGAGAGATTGGACAAGGGGAGGTATATTAATTTTTCTGGAGAAGGATCTTTTGCATGGCAGCTTCGAGATGTTTGGGTGAACAAATGGAAACGGTGCAACATTCCTTTAGGCACCGCTACTTCCTTAGTTCCCACCTCAACCCGTGTCTTACACCAGGACCTGAGAGGTCAACCTTTTTTGGTGCTAGACGGGGAGGTGAAGCAAGTAGAGTTGTCCTCATGCGGGCAATTCTTGCAGAAGTATCTGCGTTGGCCGGGGCAAGCCAAATTTAGTGAAGAAGCCTGCAGGCTCAATAACGCAGAATGCGAGGCTACCATTCAAAAGATCCACCCTGAAGCCAAACCAATAGTTCCGGTGGCTGAAGGAAAGGTTTGGTTTTTTAACATAAGGTCTAGTGATACATTCAAGGTATATTCTCATAATTGTTCCGATAAGGGGGAGTTTCCAAGGGGAACATATTGTGTAAGTGGAGATCCCATATGGATCCTGTCATCCAGGCTTGATGACGTTGTTTCTCAAATTGTTAAGAGAACTCTAAAGGTCAAAGTTTCACGGGTAGTTCCCGTCCTGAAAGAGAACACGACATGGGACAAAGGGGAACAGGGTTTGATCCAAGACGACCACATTTTGTTACAAAGGTTAAACAAACAGTACACTAAGTTAGAGGTAAGATTTCACCATGATACAGGTGATCTTAACGAGGTAGAACACAAAAATGAGCAGGTGAGTTCCAGTCTGCCCTGGTGGACAAAGGTTCCGGTGATGTTCCAGGGACACTCGGACGGGGCATCTGCAGTTCCAAAGTTCTTTCTACACCCACTGGTCGTCTGGATGGGGATGACAACTTTAGGCATCATTGTCCAGGTGAGGTTGCGGGTTAAAATTACGTAAAATAAATTAACCTGGTCCAGAGATTGGTGCCTCATAAACAATCTACTGAACCAATAGTTTAAATTAAGGGATCTACAGGGTTACGGGTATAGGTTTAGTAGTACCTGTGATGGAGCTGATTGTATAAAGGCGCTCTTTTAGAAGGCACCTGGCACTGCTCCGTTTTGTAACAAACAAACGAGTTTCACTTTTCTGTGGTCATGCAAGTTTGTGAGTGATACGCAAGTGACGCAAATGCTGAGCATGTGGTATTGAGGGACTTAGAAGTAGGGCCTCCCCAGAGAGCCTGGTTACAGGAAGACCAAGAGGTCTTGCTCTCTCTCTTCCAGGGGTAACCGCCTAGAGCAGAGAAGTTGTGTGAGCACGAACATCGAAAAGTGAAACATACAAGAAAGAAACCAGGTACTGGGAGGTTCAGACGCTGGGATCTGCGGGTCAAGCCGTTTTAGGGGGGATTGTTATAATTTAAGTAGGCCTCAGTTATTTGGACTGAGTTAGTCAAAAAGGCTTGATGAGCAGACCTGCCCTTTAAGGGGATTTTCTCTGAAGAGAGAAAATCTGCAGTTCTGTCAGCAGAACTAGAACATACCAAGAAGCTGTTCTGAACAAGGCCGCAGGTCTCCCTGACCTGGGCCTGGAACAATAAACATCAGTCATGTTTTGTAAATATTCACATTCCTGCATGTATGTCAAATGTCTCATTGATTATTAATCGAGTAGGTGTGTATGATGACACCACAAGTGGGTCCACCAATAGACTTATCTAGGGGGTGGCGAAGATGATGTCATATTTAACTCTTTCCTAGTCGGTATTAAATCTGGAGCAAGCGATGGAGAGGGCACTTCTGCTTCTTCCTTCCGCACTAGCTCGCAATACTGACTGGAACCCAATTATTTCTCTAAGCATGTTCTTCCTTTATGTAATCTGATATAATGTTTGCTGTACATAGGTAGTCTAGCTGTAACATAGAGTAGATACAAGAAGACCTGGGTATCTTCAGTAGGAAGATACTCAAGCAGCTGTAACGCAACATGGAAGTCTGCTTGGCCAGGAGATGAATGTATCTATCTGTATTCCTGTTTCTTGAATAAATAACGGAAACATTGGAGAAGCCTGAGAAAGTCTATTTCCTGTTTGCTGTGTGGAGAGTCAAGTGATCTCACAGTCTGTGAGACGATGGTGTCGAAGCAAGGTGATAAGAACAGTTTATAACACCATACATTTTAAAGGATTACCGAGGGGAAAATAAACTGAGATAAACAATTGTATCTATCCTCCTACTCCTAAAAATTACTTTTTGAGATATACCACAATTTTATTTTGTGTTTAAATCTTCAAGTTGAGTTTTTAATGTTGCATTGTCTCTGCTCAATGACAGTCTTTGAAGTATGCCAGAGCTAAAATCTATAAACTGTTTACCATTTCTATCCTTTCCCTGCTCTTAGGAGCTTTTCTCTGCAAGAAAATTGTTTTATGGCTGTAATTCTTTATCAGTCAGTAATACTAAAGTTTCTAACTAACTTACTAAGTTCCAACTTGTGAGAAACTACCACTTGCATACCTGAATGTTAACTCTTTCAGACAGAAAAAGAAAAAAAAAAAGGAACGCTGCCTAGTTATTTATATGATTGCCACTGAACATACACATTTCTATCTCATTTTATGTTAACCTCATTACTCCTTTAAGAACACATTCTGTATGTCTAGTTCACAAACTGTGCATCTTTAAACGTTTGTTTTCCCACATACAAGGGTGAATGTATGTTTTACACATCAATATACAAGAGCATTGGTATGAATGAGCTCTAAGTGCCCTTTCACTACACCTCTTCTTCATCATATAATGATATGTTTAGTGTGGGGTAATTGCTGTTCATTTTCTTGCATATGTGCATTTTCTGTTTGTATATTAAGTCAGTGCTAACCCTTTCAGCTGTGCATCCTCCCCAGGGAGATACGTAAAATGAGTAGTAGCCGTACAGTACAGCCCTGTACTCTGCAGTCCCCTACAGGTTTTCTTTCCAGGAGTCAGACATTAAAGTGGTTTTTGATTTTGTCTGTGGATTAAAGGAATTTTCGCTAATGTTTGAGTTGCTTACCTGGAACGAGAATGTATTTAGTGAGGTCAGAGAAAGTCAATACCTGATCCTCAGGTTTGTTCTTAATTAGTGATTTGGAATATATTAAAGCCAGAAAGCTATCGCAACAGCCAGGAAATTAGCGTTTTTAGTACGTAGTAATGTCAGCTTCTACCTTCCCTCAACACCTTTAAAGTAAACCTGCAGAGAACTGCATGACAGCAAAGGGTAGTCAAGGGGGTATACTATATGGCTTTGCTACTTCCGCAGCACTTTCAATAATGAAGTTCTACTGATTCCTGTGAATATTCGTATTTAGCTGGACCTTCTGGTCCAGAAGCCTAGCCGTGGCTTTTCCTGCCCCATTTAACCCCTTTTATAACTCTCTCTACCCATCTTCCTTCCACTCTTTTCCTTACCTGAGCTATGCCCTTTCATGATGGTCACAACTCTACCAATCTGCAGATGATTTGTTCGCCTGGCCTCAAGCATCATTGCCTACATTGGTACATGGAGCCAACTAAGGGTTAAGCATAGCTTACTAATAAGTACTCTAAAGACCTTCATAGGTATTAGGTCAGCTGTACTTGCTTGTAGTACTAAATGTTTTGATGATCTAATGTCAATGGGAGTACATCTAAAAAAAATGGAGTATAAAGAATTTCAGACTCTTTCTGTTGTTCTAGAGTTCTTCCACCCCCCACCATTATACGGTAGATTCCCTGGTAATCTAGTGTTTTTCCCCTAATGCAGACATCGGCAGTAGGAAGCAGGATCGGTAAGTATCCTCTCACCTTTTCCAGTGATATGCACCACTCCCATGCTAGCAATCCAGCTTGCCTTGCACCAGCATGTACCGGGTCCTGGCTTGATAACGTCATCAAGCTGGTATCCCTTGCTTGTGGCTTAACAAGGCTGCAGTGATCAATGAAGAGTGGAAACATTGGCGGACCTGGGAGATAGGAGTTCATATGTACCTTTGCATTGCTTTATGTACCTTTGCATTGCTTTTGACTGCTGATCTCTACTGACTCCAGGGAGGGCTACTTGGGATGGGGGGGGGGGGGGGGGGCAATTAAACACAGGCACACTGTGCTCATTAACTGTGTGTTTATCTACATCCTGGGGCCTGCAGATGATGTACAGTGCTGGCTATAATTATTCATACCCCTGGTAAGTTTTTACCTAAAGTTACTTTTATTCAACCAGCAAGTAATTTTTTGATGGGAAATGACATGGGTGTCTCCCAAAAGATAATAAAACGATGTACAAGAGACATTATTGTGGGGAAAAATTTTTTTATTAGCTTTTATTTACATTTGAGCAAAAAGTGTCCAGTCCAAAATTATTCATACCCTTCTCAATAATCAATAGAAAAGCCTTTATTGGCTACTACAGCAATGAAACGCTTCCTATAATCGCAGACCAGCTTTTTGCATGTCTCCACATGTGTTATTGCCCAATCATCTTTAGCAATGAGCTCCAAATCTTTCAGGTTGGAGGGTTTTCTTGCCATCACCCTGATCTTTAGCTCCCTCCACAGATTCTCAATTGGATTCAGGCCAGGATTCTGGCTGGGCCAGTGCAAAATGTTAATGTTATTGTCTGCTAACTATTTCCTTACCACTTTTGCTGTGTGTTTTGGGTCATTGTCATGCTGAAATGTCCACTGGTGCCCTTGGCCAAGTTTCTCTACAGACTGCCTGATGATGTTGTTGACAATCCTCTTTTTTCATGGTGCAGTTTACTGTGATTAGGTTTCCTGGTCCTTTGGCTGAAAAACACCCCCAAAGCATTAGGTTCCCACCACCATGTTTGAAGGTGGGGATGGTGTTCTTTGGGTTGAAGGCTTCTCCTTTTTTTACGCCAAATGAAGAAAACATCATTGTGACCAAACAATTCAATTTTTGCTTCATCTGACCATAACAACGAAGACGAGATTTCTTCTTTGTCCAGATGTGCATTTGCAAAGGCCAAGAGTGCTTTTGTGTGCCTTATCTGGAGAAGTGGTGTCCTTCTTGGTCTGCATCCGTGAAACCCAGCAGTGTGCCGTGTCCGTTGGATTGTCTGCCTTGAGACATTGCCACCAGCATAGCCCAGATTCACCTTGGATTCTTTTTCACCTCTCTCACTATCCTCCTGGCCAGCACAGATGTAACTTTTGGCTTCCGACCACATCCTCTGAGATTTTCCACAGTGTGGAACATCTTGTATTTTTGAATAATACTTTGCACTGTAGCCACTGGAACTTAAAAACGTTTACAAATGGCCTTGTAGCCCTTTCCTGACTTGTGAGCAGCCACAATGCACAGCCGCAGGTCCTCACTGAGCTCCTTTGTCTTCGCCATGACTGTACACAAACCAACTGCAGAGAGCTGCTGTTTTTCACCAGTTGAGTTGATTAAAACCTTTCCCAATCAGGGTAATTATGATGCTTTAGAACAGCTTGGACTATTTGGAATGGCATAGAACTTCGGATTTTCCCACAGACTGTGACAGTTTGTGAAGAGTATGAATAATTTTGGACTGGACACTTTTTGCTCAAATGTAAATAAATACTGAGAATTTTTTTTTTCCCACAATAATGCCCCTTGTACATAATCTTATTATCTTTTGGGAGACACCTATGTCATTTCCCATCAAAAAATGTCTTGCTGGTTGAATAAAAGTAACTTTAAGTCAAAATTTGCCAGGGGTAGGAAGAATTATGGGCAGCACTGTAGGTATACTGTATTGGAGGCAGAACTTACAAAATAAGTTTCTGTGAAAATCCTATTTAGGGTTGGAACTATAGATACAATTGTATATCTCACCCATTTATTTTCAAATCAGATTTCCATTAAAGTACTTGGTGAACTGCCCTTCCACCACTCACGACCTGTAGTAACCGCTTACAGAACTACAAGCCCCAGTGTTCTTACCGGTAGAAAGCTTGGCATTTGATTCTCCACTCTGCAATTTGAGCAACTACTGTGCTTGTTGAGCAGCGACCCAGCCACAGAGCCAAATGCAATTCTGTGACTAGGCAGCTACTTGGTGTTACAGGGCCAACAGTTTAAAAAAATCACTTTTGTCTGATAATATTACCTAAGGCCTCTATATGGCAAAAAACTGATGTGTTTTAATTTTTCATAGCATTACATTGTGAAAAAGCTTTCAGGTAAAATGCGTACAGAGCAAACTGAGCCGTAGGAAACCATGGACAGTACTTTGAAAATCGGTTGTCCTTTCAGTTATTATTATTATTATTATTTATTGTATTTATAAAGTGCCAGCATATTACGCAGCGCTGGACAATAAATATATACAATGATACAAGGATGACAGATATAGGGTTATACACATAGAACAAAGTTATACATACAAATTGTACAAAATACATGATCTAGCAATATGGGCTGGCTATGTAGGCCCAGTAATACAAGTACAGGCTGTCATAGGACAGGAGCACATGATCCTGTAGATTACACTAGGGAGTGGAGGACCCTGCCAGAGGCTTACAATCTAAAGGGAGGGATGGAAACACTAGGGGGGGGCTGTTAAATATTCCTTAGAGAGTTACTGTGTGGTAGGAGGTGGGTAGGCCATCATAAAGAGGTGGGTTTTGAGGGCTTGCTTGAATGTGTTGAAAGAGGGAGCAAGTCTGATGGGTGCTGGAAGGGCATTCCAGAGGGTGGGGGCAGCTCTTGAGAAATCCTGCAGGCGGACATGGGAGTGTGAAATGCGTGGGGTGGTGAGGCGAAGGTCGTTAGAGGAACGGAGGGGGCGACCTGGTGTATACTTGTGAACAAGCTCTGAGATGTAGGTAGGGCAGGTTTTGTGCACAGATTTATACGCCAGGCATAGAATCTTGAAACTTATCCTGAAACAGATAGGGAGCCAGTGCAGGGATTCACAAAGGGGAGATGTGGATGCAGAGCGGTGCGAAGAATGGATGAGTCTTGCAGCCGCGTTCATCACTGATTGAAGGGGGGCAGTGCGTTTCAGGGGGAGGAGAAAGGAGGGAGTTACAGTAATCAAGGCGGGAGATGATGAGGGCATGGATGAGCAGTTTGGTCATGTCCGGGGTTAAAAAGGGGCGGATCTTGGAGATATTACGGAGGTGGAAATTGCAGGCTTTGGTGATGTTTTGGATGTGTGGGATGAAGGAGAGGTCAGAGTCCAAGGTGACACCCAGACAGCGGGCCTGGGAGGTAGGGAGAATGGTTGTGTTGTCGATTGTGAGGTGGAAATCTGGGATGGGTGCAGCAGCATGGAGTGGAAAGATCAGGAGCTCAGTTTGGTCTAGGTTAAGCTTTAGGAACCTATCTGACATCCAGGAGGAAATTGCTGAGAGACACGAGGAGACCGTGTTTATGGTGGTGGATGAGAGATCGAGGGTATGGAGGTAAATCTGAGTGTCATCTGCATAAAGGTGGTAATTGAAGCCCAGGGAGGAGATAAGCTTGCCAATTGAGGAAGTGTATATGGAGAAAAGAAGGGGGCCTAGAACAGAGCCCTGGGGGACCCCAACTGAGAGGGGGGCAGGGGTTGAGGAGGAGCCATTGAAGGAAGTGGTGAAGGAGCGATTGGATAGGTAGGAGGAGATCCAGGCCAAGGCAAGACCATGGATGCCCATGGACTGTAGTGATTGGAGGAGGAGGGAGTGGTCAACAGTGTCAAATGCTGCAGAGAGGTCAAGGAGGAGCAGGATGGAATAACTGCCTTTGACCCTGGCAAGGGTAAGGTCGTTGACCACTTTGGCGAGGGCTGTTTCAGTTGAGTGTGCAAGTCGGAATCCAGACTGTAGGGGGTCAAGTAGGGTATTGGTGTTGATGTATTGGGTAATGCGCTGGTGGACTAGGCGTTCGAGGAGTTTAGAAGCATAGGGAAGGAGGGAGATTGGGCGGTAGTTTGAGGATAGGGATAGGTCGAGTGAGGGTTTTTTCAGCAGGGGAAGTACAGTGGCCTGTTTGAATGCTTTGGGGAAGATGCCTGTGGAAAGGGAGAGATTGAACAAGGAGGTGAGGACTGGGGCCAGGTCAGGGAAGTGGGGACGAAGAGTATTCGCGGGTAACGGATCACAGGGAGAGGATGTGGGGGGGGGGAAGCCACTAGCAGCAGGCTGACTTCATCAATGGTGGCAGGAGCAAAAGAGGCGAGGGGTGGATGAGACAGGGGAGCAGCTGGGAGGGAAGGCAAGGGGACAACCTGAGAGGCATTGGGAAGGGAGGGATGGAGGAGGGAAATTTCATTGCGTATTGTTGCAATTTTAGTGGTGAAGTGGTTGGCAAAGTCATTGGCTGAGAGGGAGGAGCTGGGAGGGGGAGGAGTGGGGTTGAGGAGGGAATTGAAGGTAGCAAAAAGCTGTCGAGGGTTGGAAGCTTGGGTTCCAATCAGTGCAGCAAAGTACCTTTGTTTAGCCTCAGAGAGGGCAGTGTGGAAGAGTAACAGTTTGGCCTTGTACTCAAGGAAGTCAGAATTGAGATGTGATTTCCTCCATTTCCGTTCGGCTGCTCGAGTTTCTTTCCTGAGGTTACGTGTGTGGGTGTTGTGCCAGGGTTGGGGGGCTTGATAGGGCGGAAGATTGAGGGGGCAGCTTGATCTAAAGCAGATGAGAGGGCAAGGTTATAATGTGCAGCCGCTTCATTGGGGCATGTTAGGGTAAGTAGGTGGGAGGAGAGGGAGAGAAGGGGACTTGCTAGGACATTTGGGTTGAGATTACGTAGGTCTCTCTGCCATCGACCAGGCTGAGGGGTGGGGAGAGAAGTTGTTGGTGGGGAGATGGTAAAGGTTAGGAGGTGATGGTCAGAGATAGGGAAAGGTGCGATGTCCAGGTTGCTGAGAAAGGTGGACTTTGAGAATATGAGGTCAAGAGTATGACCAGCGCGGTGGATGGTGGAATTTGTGTGCTGGGAGAGACCAAGGGATTTGATGAGGGAGAGTAGCTGCTTGGCAGCAGTGGAGATAGGCTCATCAGTTATAGCTGAGAGCAACTGGTGTAGTGTAAATTTACTCCAAAGCTGCACAATTTTTGCTGTTCTGACTGGGTTTAAAGTAGTTACAAATATTTTTATGTATTTGAGCTTTTGTTTATATTGTTTCAAACTATTTTTATGTCATAACAGGTCTAGCACCTTATATGTAAAGTATCCATGTGCTGTTGCTAATTATTTTGGATGACTGTTCTCATTAAAGAGGAACTGAACAAAAAAAAGTCACTAAATCGAGCCTCCTTCTTTTCCCTTTGAAATGAATGATTAGACACAAAACACTTGTGAAGGGCAATATAAAAGTAGATATATTTGTGCAATACAACTATGAATAAAAGAGATTGGCAGGCTCCATCTTGCAACTCTCTCCTTCCATTTTGCAGCTCTCACTCCATGGGAGGTGCAGAGTCTGATTCTGTGGGCGGTGTTACAGTTGGAGTTAGACATGCCCATTCACGCCCACAGAATGAGATTTACAGCCCAATGTCATGAGGTCATCATCAGTCGCCCTGTTACAGGAAAGTGACAGCTGTGGCTTCTGCTGCTGCCCTGCACTGTACTTTCACACGCCTTGATAAAGTATTATTTTTTTCTCTAACTGTGCCTCCTACATTGTGAGATCTTGTGCTGTCATCCTGTAGCTCTCCCCATTTGTTTTGTTAGGCTGACCATGCGTCCTCTTTTGCCCGGACAGGTCCACTTTTTCAGACCTGCCCGGGCTGTCCTACCGGATTTCTGAATTGTCCGGTGAAGTAAAGAGAGCCGAAGACACTTGCAGAGATCCATTGGGCTGAGATGAGCCGAACACTGCGAGCCAGCGACAGAAGAACCGCTTGCAGAGATCCACTGAGGCTGAGATGAGCCGAATACTGAAAGCCCAAGCAGCAGAAGAACCGCTTGCAGAGAATCTCTGCAAACGGTTCTTCTGCCTTGGGCTCGCAGTATTCGACTCATCTCAGCCTCAGTGGATCTCTGCAAGCGGTTCTTCTGCTACTTGGGCTGCAGGAGAAGCGAGCTAGGAAGTGCCGACAGCTAGGGGGAGGAGGCGGAAACAAGCCAGCGGCAATAACACACAGGCTGTGTGTGAAAGCAAGTCATCGGAATGCCGGGATAAGATAAGGAAGCCTCAGATGGGAGGGGAAGAAAAAAAGTGGACAGCCTGACACAGGGCAGAGAGAGGAGGCTGAGATTGGAGGGGGGAGAGGTGAGCTGACAATAGAGGGAGAAGCAGAGTGCAGCCTCAGCCACTACTAGTGTTCTGCATGCTGTGCACTGTGTAGAAAACTCCAAGCCCTTGCCAGCCACAGTACTTCAACACAAGCTGGACACTTGTTAGACACCCTGTATACATGCTTGTTATATGCTATTCAACCTGTAATATCTTAAAAAAGTCCTCTTGTCTCCTGTTGCAGCCAAGTTTTATTCTCGCAAGTCGATGTCCCTGGCCATGCGCATCTACGTTCGTGTTCCCTTCGCCATGAGTGTCCTGCGCGGGTGCAGTGCAAGGTTTTCTCGTACTGTGCAGGATGCTCTTGGTGATGGGAGTGCGAATGAGGACGTTTGTGTGGCCAGGGGCAGTGGACAATGAGTTGCAAGTCCGCAAGAACAAAACTTAGCTGCGGCGGGGGACTGGTGGATCGTTCAGAGACGGCGTGTGCCCACGGAGGCTGCAGGGGGCTGGCAGAAGCTCCAGGTAAGTGAAACTTTTTTTAAAGACATTACAGGTTTCCTTTAAAGGAATTCTGAGATGTTTAATAGTTTTGTTTTCATACTTGGGGCTTCCACCAGCTCCATGAGGTGCGTGGACTCCCTTGCCTTCCTCTCCAGCCACTCTGTTATCTTATTATCCCCTCCAATAATCTGTCCAGTCGCACTCTTTGCGTTGGTGACTTGGTCAGAGGAGAACAAGGGAGGTATATTTAGGCAGCCGCACGCAGCATGGGGGAAAGAGCATTTTGTGGGGAAATGTGCTGCCAATCTCATTGCATTTGTGAGGAAATGTGCTGCCAATCTCATTGCATTTGTGGGGAAATGTGCTGCCAATCTCATAGCATTTGTGGGGAAATGTGCTGCCAATCTCATTGCATTTGTGGAGAAATGTGCTGCCAATAAGATTGCATTTGTGGGGAAATGTGCTGCCAATAAGATTGCATTTGTGGGGAAATGTGCTGCCAATAAGATTGCATTTGTGGGGAAATGTGCTGCCAATAAGATTGCATTTGTGGGGAAATGTGCTGCCAATAAGATTGCATTTGTGGGGAAATGTGCTGCCAATAAGATTGCATTAGTGGGGAAATCTGCTGCCAATAAGATTGCATTAGTGGGGAAATCTGCTGCCAATCTTATTGCATTTGTGGGGAAATATGCTGCCAATCTCATTGCATTTTGTGGGGAAATATTCTGCGAATCTGATTGCATTTTGTGGTCGGCCGGCCTCCGCCATGTGGTCTGGAAAAAAAAAACGACCCTCCATGCCTGCGAAGTTGGACAGCACACTGCTAAGGTCTTGTATATTTGGCCCCACCTATGACCACGCCCACATGCTGTTGTGATCGTCCTCTTTTTTGGAAATTAAAATATGGTCACCCTAGTTTTGTGCCAGATCCCATATCATGTCCTGTAGTAGTCATGCAGCTCTCCCCTTCCGTATCCTGTCCGGCAGAGGTAGGGGGGTAACTGCAGAGGGAATCCGCTCTTATGTCATACACCCCCGCCCCCCCTTCTCCTCCTCGTAGGTGTCACGCAGGGGGAATCCCCTCTTACATCATACAGCCGCCCTTGTCCTCCCCTGTTGGTAGCTTGACAGAGGGAATCGCCTCTTATGTCACCACCCCCTGCAAGCCCCACTTCTGCTACCAGTACATAGTGCATGGGCTAATTAAGCCTCATTTGAATCACTCGTGATTACTCGTGTTTCAGGTCGGTGAGCATCCCAGCTCTCATACACACTAAGTAAGAGAGGTTTGGCGCTTCACAGTGTAAAAAAGACTGAACAGGTTTTTTTCCCCAAAAAAATTATATATATATATATATATATATATATATATATATATATAGTATTTATTATGTTTCACTCTCTATAAAACTGACCAAATGTCCACTAAAAAAAAAGGACAGGCGACTAGTGAGATTTTACACGAAATTGGTCTGAAGAGAACTGAGTTGAACTCTATACTAGATAACTCTAATGCTAAAGCTTTGAAGTTTTCCAAAGCAAAGTTTCTTCTACGAGGCAATAACCCTTCTACTCAGTTTGCATGTAAACTAAATCAATATTATAAACCCCCTCATGTTTATAAATTAAAAGGTTCTAGAGGCATTGAGGAGGTACTACCTCCTAAAGTCTTACATTACGGAACTTAAATCGTGCCTGGACACCTTACAGTTGCCTTCCCTATCCCCTTAAGGCCCCTTGCACACTGCATGCATTTCAGATTCCGATTCCGCTTTTCAATCTGTTTTTACATCCGATTCAGATTTTTAATCTTAACTGCATGCTGCGTTTTTTGATCCGTTTTTCTGTTGAATGTATTCAGGGAAAATCGGAAACGGAATCGGAAACGGAATCGGAAAACGGATTTGCAGTGTGCAGGGAGCCTAACAGTTGTCTGCTCTCAATGCCCCGATCACCTCCACGGAAGTATTAGCTTCAATTAAGTCGCTCAGATCTTCTACTGCCCCGGGCCCAGACTGGTTTTCTCCCTTGTATTATAAAAAACTTGCTGATACACCTTCGTTCCCATTGACCTCTGTTTAATGCTGTTCTCCAAGGTGAAAAACTCCCTTCTGAAATGCTATTGGCTAACATGACCCTGCTCCCTAAACCAGATACTGAACACTCTACCCCAGCAGGATTTAGACCTATCTCTGTTCTCAACAATATCAAGCTCTTTGCTAAAATCCTGGCCTCCAGACTAGGCTCTATGGTGAGTGATTTCGTTGCTCCCAATCAAACTGGATTCATTCCTGGTAGACAAGGCTCTGATAATGTGAGACTGGCAGTTAATATATTACAGGATGCTGAGCTTAAGAATTCTAGGTTCATGATGTTGGGTCTAGATATCAGCAAGGCATTTGACTCAGTGGGTTGGCAATATTTGACCACTGCTTTGGAAGGCTTTGGCTTGACCGGCCCTATAATTACAGCAGTTTCAGCATTATATGACTCCCCTTCTACAGTAATTCTTATCCCTGGCGCATCGTCTGCTCCTGTTCAGCTTAAATGCGGGACCCGTCAGAGTTGCCCTCTTTCTCCATTGCTATTAGCTCTCGCTTTAGAGCCTCTAGCAGTAGCGATTAGACGACATCCTGACATCCATGGTTACGGAATTGACAATATTAAATTAACCTCCTTATATGCTGACGATGCTCTCCTGTTCTTGACTAGACTCATAACAACTATGCCTAACTTGTTTCAAATATTGGATAAGTTCGCCAAATTTTCTGGCCTTAAGGTTAACCCCTCTAAATCCACAGCTCTCCCGATCAATCTATATCCGCATACAATCAAATGGTTAAACTCTACGTATGGGTTCGAATGGAGTAAAACTAAATTTAAATATTTAGGAGTCTTTCTTACACCTTGCTATGGGGTCCTGTACGGAACCAACTTCTCGCATGCAGTTAACAGTATTACTCAACTCTTGCAGACTTGGTCTTCATTTAAGGTTTCATGGCTGGGTAGATGTGTAGCATGCAAGATGATCATTCTCCCCAAACTGTTATATTTGCTTCGCAATATCCCAACAACTATAGCCAAAAAAATCTTTGTCTATGTGGGATGGCAAACCAGCTAGAAATCGAGCGCAAGTTCTGTACAGACCGACCCCCCCCCCCCCCCCCCCCCTGCAGGGTGGTATTGACCTACCTAGCTTATGGCATTATTACTTAGCTTCTAAACTTAGTCAAATCTTAGATTCGGGAATAAATTCCAACCCCCCTACCTGGTATCAGTTTGAGTCTACTTCAGTCTTTCCATTTCATTTATTTTCATTGGTCACGGTTGTATCTAAAAGAGACACATTAACCCTTGCTAGCAAGAACAAGATTGTATCGCCACTGACTAAGCTGTGGATTTCGATTGCCGCTTCATATAAGCTTATGACCCTTCCCTCCTCCAGGATCTCGATATTTGGTAATTCTCGTTTTGTTCCTGCTTTTAGGAACCCACAGTTGTTTTCCTGGTGGAGGCATAAGGTCCTCTTTACTGCTAATACATTTTGGATCAGTAATGTTCTAATTACATTTAATATGCTCAGATTTAGTCGAGATGCTCCTCAGGTAGAGGCATTCCAATTTTGCCAAATTAAACATTATTTCTCCTCCATCTTTTCTTCACCCCCAGTGTTTGATCCCTCGATGTTTGAGTCACTCTACTTCGGATTCTCTCGACAAAAAGGATTAATTTCATCTTTATATGCCCTGTTGCTGGGTCGGGATAGTGAGAATAAAATGTCATATATGAGAGCCTGGGAACAGGACTTGGGAATTCAATTAGATCTCGCAGATTGGTCTTATATCCGGTCTGCTGTCTCTGGAGTAGTCAAGTCAAATATGGTAAAGGACACAGCGCTCAAGATCTTGTTTCGTTGGTATTACATTCCGACTAAAATTCATAAAATGTATCCTTCGGTTCCATCGACTTGTTTTCGAGGATGTGGTATGGAAGGATCTTTGATGCATGTCTTTTGGGACTGCCCCAGAGCACAGCAGTTTTGGGATTCATGGAAAACTATTATTCGGGAGGTGTTTGGCTTTCCTGTTTCGTTGACTGCTTCCCAGGCCCTTTTATATATATTCAGGCAGATTTAGACCTCTATATAGATATATGTTACTAGCCTCTCAGTGGTCAATAGCCTTCAAATGGAAATCCGCTGATCTGGAGTTAGCACTGGTTACTCAACGTCTGGACCTAATGTTGATAATGGATCGGGTGTATTTCTATAGTATTGAGAATATGATAAGATTTGATCTGATTTGGGAATCCTGGAAAACGTATAGGTGTTCTTAATCTCCCCTGGACATATGTGTATATTAATTATAGTATGATATATAAGATTAGTGTTATTTAGGACTCTTGCTACCTATAAGTAGGGTTCTACTTTAGTTTTTTATTTTTATGTGTGTTTTTGTTTTTATGTATGTGTCAGAGAGAGCAATATAATACCATACTATGGACTTACGACACAGACTGATCCCTGGGATCTCAGCTGGAGGTACCTTGTGCCTCATTTCCCAGGTCGAGCGGTCCGACTATCTGAACTATGCTCTCTCTCGAGGCTTTTTCTTTCTCTTTGCTTTTTAGTTAGTGTTAATATGTAGTGTTTTATCTATTCTGCTTTTAAAAGCTTTGTATATTTGTTGATCTGCTCAATAAAGTTTTTTAATACAAAAAAAAAAAATAAAAAAAAAAAGACAGGCACACATATGCTTCACTGATATTACTTCACTCTTGCTAATTTCAGGAAAAAATATTTTTTGCCAAAAAACAACCCTTTTAGCTACACGATCGCCCCCTTTGGTTATCAATTCACATGCACACCAAGAGAGTTTTGGCACTTTACAGTGTAAAAAAGACTGAACAGGTTTTTTCCAAAAATCATAAATATATATGCTTCACTGTTAATGCTTCACTCTTTATAAAACTGACCAAATGTCCACTAAAAAATATCTCTCTTTTCACTCTTGCTAATTTCAGGAAAAACTGAAAGAGAAGGAAGGAAGATAGTTAAGTGACAAGAAAATATGCTCTGTACAGCACTGTCATTCAAAAATCGCTCTGAAAATCGCTTCACAAAATCGCACTCACTAATTGCTAGCGATTGCTATTGTGATTTTGACATGCATTAGTCCAGAAAGAAGAGGTATAGGGAGAAATTGAGAATAGCCTGAGATGGAGCAGAGAGCTTATCTGTATTGCAGTCTCACATCACACAGAGCCTACTTGCCTGTAATGTGACTCTTGTCCCTGCAAGTCTCTCACACAAGTCAGAAAGCAGCCCTCCTGGAGTCTAGGGAGTGTCAAAAACTTTTCAACTTGTTTAACACCTTATCAGCACATGCAGTCATTATAACAATGAGGAAAGACCAGACAGATTTTTGCCCACGGACCCTCCATGCACAGCTCTGCATCATGCTGCCCTCTAATTGCACTTTTATCAGCTAGCCCAGTGTTTCCCCTTGCCTTACAACAAGTTAGTTTCTCCAGTCCCTCAGCCTGCTGTCAGGATTCTCCACTTCACAGGTGCCTCCTGATGACTCACAGTGTCAACAAACAAAGCTGCAGGGGATTTGCATAAGCAGGAGAAAGTCTCCCATTGATCTCTGCAGCCTGAGCCTGCCGGGCAGTTACCATGTGACTTGCCACGGCAGCATATGTCACAGGGGGGGTGAGGTTTATTAAGTTAATTGTATAGTATAGTTTATTCACATATTTTTGTACATATACAGGATCTTCTCAATAAATTAGCATATTGTGATAAAGTTCATTATTTTCTGTAATATACAGTTAAACATTAGACTTTCATATATTTTAGATTCAAATACACACAACTGAAGTAGTTCAAGCCTTTTATTGTATTAATATTGATGATTTTGGCATACAGTTAATGAAAACCCAAATTTCCTATCTCAAAAAATTAGCATATTTCATCCACCAATAAAAGAAAAGTGTTTTTAAAACAAAAAAAGTCAACCTTCAAATAATTATGTTCAGTTATACACTCAATACTTGGTCGGGAATCCTTTTGCAGAAATGACTGCTTCAATGCAGCGTGGCATGGAGGCAATCAGCCTGTGGCACTGCTCAGGTGTTATCTCCATAAAGCTTTTCAGCAGATGGAAGCATGAAGTGCTCCAAAATCTCCTGATAGCTAGCTGCATTGACCCTGCCCTTGATAAAACACAGTGGACCAACACCAGCAGCTGACATGGCACCCCAGACCATCACTAACTGTGGGTACTTGACACTGGACTTCAGGCATTTTGGCATTTCCCTCTCCCCAGTCTTCCTCCAGACTCTGGCACCTTGATTTCCGAATGACATGTAAAAGTTGCTTTCATCCCAAAAAAGTACTTTGGACCACTGAGCAATAGTCCAGTGCTGCTTCTCTGTAGCCCGGGTCAGGCGCTTCTGCAGCTGTTTCTTGTTCAAAAGTGGGTTCATGCTTCCATCTGCTGAAAAGCTTTATGGAGATGAAGATTTCATTTTTCAGCACGACCTGGCACCTGCTCACAGTGCCAAAACCACTGGTAAATGGTTTACTGACCATGGTATTACTGTGCTCAATTGGCCTGCCAACTCTCCTGACCTGAACCCCATAGATAATCTGTGGGATATTGTGAAGAGAAAGTACAGAGACGCAAGACCCAACACTCTGGATGAGCTTAAGGCCGCTATCGAAACATCCTGGGCCTCCATAACACAGGCTGATTGCCTCCATGCCACGCCGCATTGAAGCAGTCATTTCTGCAAAAGGATTCCCGACCAAGTATTGAGTGCATAACTGAACATAATTATTTGAAGGTTGACTTTTTTGTTTTAAAAACACTTTTCTTTTATTGGTCGGATGAAATATGCTAATTTTTTGAGATAGGAAATTTGGGTTTTCATGAGCTGTATGCCAAAATCATCAATATTAAAACAATAAACGGCTTGAACTACTTCAGTTGTGTGTATTTGAATCTAAAATATATGAAAGTCTAATGTTTATCAGTACATTACAGAAAATAATGAACTTTTTCACAATATGCTAATTTTTTTTAGAAGATCCTGTATTGTACTGTTTTTGCCTACAATTTTTAACATGGATTGCGATGCTCTGTTTTCATATTCTGAGTTCAGTTCCTCTTTAAGATTCCATTCACACTTCTCAGTATAAACATACACGTGTTAATGCACATACCGTAGTTTATCAGTTTTACTTCAGAAGTGCAGGAAAAACACTAAAATCTCTTCTCATATGTTAAAAATGTTGTATCTAGAAACTTTCAGCAGGGACTTTTAATGAGCATTCTTAGGTTTAGAGACACCAACTACACAGCAATAATGGTGCATCTCCAATAATGTGCAGTAAGCATGTAGCAGTTATTACAGATAGTTGCATGCAGGAAGGAAATGAATTGCCTATAGTCCATAGTATGACCGTCTTACTTGCCAGAACCTTCATAACTCTGGAGGTAGTGACCTTAAGATGAGTACTGTTCTTCTGAGTCCTGTTTTGTCCCCTTGCTAACAGACATTGTTTTGTGTGCAGTGAGGAAGAAATCCCGAGCGATGAGGAAGAAATGGAAAAAAGTGATTCTGAAACACTAAAACCTAAGGGTGCTCCCAAACGGAAGTTGAATGCTAGCCAGTATCCAGACTTCATGGCAAAACGATTTGCAGACTTCAGAAGTTACCGAAACACCACCTTACAGAAGTGGCATGACAAGACAAAGCTCACGGGTAAAATAAGCAAGGTGAGTTATCTTGTACTTGCTTATTATGAAAACATCTGATGGTGATGAGTGGATTCATGGTAGACCTGTTGGGTGAAAATGCAAACCGGACACATCACTTACCGTATTTGTTACAGTATGACAAATTATGCTAATGCCATTTTTTTTAATGGTTTCAGGGATTCGGTGGCTCAGATCGTTCCATATTGATGCAAATAGAGCAGATAATGATGGACAAAGAGAGGTTGCTAAGACGCACACAAACCAAACGCTCACTGTACAGGATTTTAGGAAAATTTGATAAGGAATCTGTGCCAGAAAGCCTCCCAGACGAAGCAACGGTACTGAAATCACAGTTATCCTTTCTTTATCTACATTTATGTAAAATACTGTATTTTATTTTGCCTTTGTATGATCCTATCTCGATACAGAGTTTTGTCATGGTGTCCTGTCCCTTTGTAAACATAGCCATCCCCACCTTAATAACTCACATCAGATTTCTGATTCTGACATTACCTCTGTCCCAGTATATTTATGCCTCAGTATGTGGTACGGCATTACATTTCTGATGACTTGAGGGGTTAATTCTACTTACCTCAATTGATTCATCATAGAATATGATAAATTGCATCAAACTATATTGATTAAAGCAAACCTGAAGTGAAAACATAACTGATATGAGTTGTATGTGTAGTATGGATAAGGAATAGAACATTAGTAACAAAGAAGAGTCTCCTTTTTATTTTCAGTTATAAAACATTTGGCCCAGTCGGTTGATGGCTCAGAGAAGCTCTTTTGCATAGATAACAACTGAAGGTTTGTTTGTTTTTAATGCTTCCTGTATTGGAAAATGACATGAGACGTTTTTTTTTTTTGCTACCAATGTACTATGTCTTATGCTGGGCATACACGGGTCGATCCGGCGGCTGATTAGCCGCCGGATCGACTCCCGCCGCGTCCCCGCTCGTCCGCCCGGATCGATTCCCGCTCGTCCCCACCGGAGCTTCTTATCTTCCGCTGGATTCACCGCTATTGTCCGCCCGCGGGTATCGAGCGCGGAATCGATCCCCGCGGTGATCGGACACATCGGATATTATCAATCGAGCCATCAGCGGCTCGATTGATAAGCCTGCGTCGAGCAGTGTATGCACAACATTAGCTGTACTACCATGCATTTGAAGCGATTGAACCTGAAAGTCACATGGCCTAATCAGACTCAGGAACTGCCTCTCAAATAACCAGCCACTGATTTATGTTTTTAAATCTAAATAATGTGCAGATTTCTATTCCATGGTAAATACATGAAAGTTTTAATTTTCACAAGCTTCCTCTACAGCTGTGTGGGGCTTCCAGTTTTGCTTTGGTGACAATACACTGTTGAATGGTTTCGTACACTGTAGGAAGGAAGCACTCGGCACTCAGTATGTATTGCTGGGGGTGGGGGCCTCAGCCTGTATCTGTTGTATATTGGACAAAGTTCTTCACCCCCAATTTTCAAAGGCACCCGTACCTGGGCACTTGACACTAAGCTAGAAGACGTGCAGCCGATTATGTGCAACGGAAAACAACTGTCAATATACTGCACTGAAAGGCAGACCGGGCACTTGTTACTCAATCCACTTAATTCACAGTCTTCATGCCACAATGGATACAAAAACATCATACACAGTCGGTACATCAAACCTGTGTTGGTGATGGTGCTGGGGTGTGCAGGGTACTGGTGACCAGGGCAGTAAGGTTCCGTCCACTTACTGCCCTGGTCACCAGTACCCTGCACACCCCAGCACCATCACCAACACAGGTGGATTGAATGACAAGTGCCCGGTCTGCCTTTCAGTACAGTATATTGAATGGTAACCAGCTTGCTTGTTGCTTTATAAAAGGGTAAATAGAGCCCACTAATTTTCAAGAGCCTTGCTCATAATTATATGCGCATAATTGCAGCAAACCACATACAATAAGGTAAAAACGTGCAAAAGAGAGAGCGCTCTAAGTGACAAATAAATAAGAGCATCCACCCTGCCAAGGACAGGTCTCACCTGTTCAGAAATGGCTGCTCGTAGGACACAGCCTCTGATAGCGTTTGTCCCTTTAGGGGCCAGGGACCGGGCTCATGATCCAGCTCCAGGCGGGGAATCCGGAGGGCCACCAGGGAGTCACGTTCTCAGTTTGGACACTTCCAGGGAGGCTGTAGGCAGGCCAAACGTTAGATCCTGGCGCACTTTTACCTTGCGAGACCAAACGGGAGTGAGCGGCGTCTATGCGATGTCAGTAGCGTACTGAGTAGTATTGTGCGGCTAGCAGATATAACCGCTGACTTGCCGCAAATAAAATAGAGAGTGGTGAGGTAGTAGGGTATAAAAGGGGGGCTTATTTATTAGTAAAAACAACGCGTTTGTCAGAGAAAACGTTCTCTGTTTCATCAGGCTAATATAAAACAAGATGGCGGCATCTCTTTTTATAGGAAATGCTAAACATTGGTTCTTTGGGATTGGCCAATCCACATTACATGGGCAGTACTATGCAAAATAGTGTGAGGTCATAAAGGTGGTGCTAATGATGTAACTTCCACTAGGTAGAGTATGTAAATAAGGAGGAGTTAGAAAACTGCTCCTTTATCACAATACTATAAAGATCACTGAATGAAACAATTGAAAGTTGTATATATAGCAGTAACATTTTTTAGAAAGGATCTTCTTAATTTAAATTACTCGATCTTAAGAGGAAAGTAATATTGAAATTTCCCATTAATCAGTCACCATAATGGGGTACCATTAATGGTTCCCTAGGGTATATGTAGATAAAGAAAGGGAAGTGGTATAATGTGAATTCGCTCACAATTTCACATGGTTACAAACAAAACAGGCATCATGCACACAGATCCACATATGTATGTATATGTAGCATGTGGGTTTGCCTACCAATGGCTGTACCCCATCAGCCACACATACCTGTTGTTCACAATCAAATCTTTCATTATATACTTTGTAAATAAGGAGGGGAGCGGGGAAAGAAAAAAGAAAGGGAGCGGGGGGGGGAATAAAATAAGAACCAGAACAGTGAGATTGATTGTCATTAAATATAAAATGTATGCATTAATATCCTATATCCCTATTAAGGAATATGTGGGGCCTGACCCACAAAAGAGCGCCAACTCCCAGCACGGCCACGCCCGCGCACCTTGCGCGACCGCAAACCCCCGCGCAAAACGACAATGGCCCCGCGTGTAAACGCGAATCCCCGCGCGAAACCGAAATCGGTCCCGCGCAAAAACTCGAGCGAAAACGACACCGCCCCGACACCGAACGTGTTAGCGTTCAGGTAATCGACATATTGCTGAAGTCTATCTCCTGAACCCTCCCAGACACATGATATCGTCGATATCGAATTCCTATGACCAATAAACATGAAAGATTTTGCACCTTATGTAGGAGGGAATCATATTGGATACTCAAACTGGGGACACTAAAACCAGATGGGCTTAATAAATCCTCAGAGGAAATACATTAGGAGGTATAGACTAGCTGGGACATTGTGGGCTTGGTTCGCGGGGGGGGGGGGGGGGGGGGTAGGGGGGGGTTGCTGGCTCTTGGCGCGGCCGTTTTTACACGGGTTTTCGTGTTGCGCGCGGTTGCGGATTTTCGCGCGGGGCGGTGTCGTTTTCGTGCGGGAGCGATGTTGGTTTTGCGCGGGGATTCGCGTTTGCGTGCGGGGCCGTTGTCGTTTTGCGCGGGGGTTCGCGGTCGCGCGCGGTGTGGGGGTTCGCGCGGGCGTGGCCGTGCTGGGAGTTGGCGCTCTTTTGTGGGTCAGGTCCCATATATTCCTTAATAGGGATATAGGATATTAATGCATACATTTTATATTTGATGACAATCAGTCTCACTGTTCTGGTTCCTAGTTCCTAACAGGTATGTGTGGCTGTGGGGTACAGCCATTGGTAGGCAAACCCACATGCTACATATACAAACGTATGTGGATCTGTGTGCATGATGCCTGTTTTGTTTGTAACCATGTGAAATTGTGAGCGATTTCACATTATACCACTTCCCTTTCTTTATCTATATATACCCTAGGGAACCATTAATGGTACCCCATTATGGTGACTGATTAATGGGAAATTTCAATATTACTTTCCTCTTAAGATCGAGTAATTTAAATTAAGAAGATCCTTTCTAAAAAATGTTACTGCTATATATACAACTTTCAATTGTTTCATCCAGTGATCTTTATAGTATTGTGATAAAGGAGCAGTTTTCTAACTCCTCCTTCTTATTTACATACTCCACCTAGTGGAAGTTACATCATTAGCACCACCTTTATGACCTCACACTATTTTGCATACTACTGCCCATGTAATGTGGATTGGCCAATCCCAAAGAACCAATGTTTAGCATTTCCTATAAAAAGAGATGTCGCCATCTTGTTTTATATTAGCCTGATGAAACAGAGAACGTTTTCTCTGAGAAACGCGTTGTTTTTACTAATAAATAAGCCCCCCTTTTATACCTTACTACCTTACCACTCTCTATTTTATTTGCGGCAAGTCAGCTGTTATATCTGCTAGCCGCACAATACTACTCAGTACGCTACTGACATCGCATAGACGCCGCTCACTCCCGTTTGGTCTCGCAAGGTAAAAGTGCGCCAGGATCTAACGTTTGGCCTGCCTACAGCCTCCCTGGAAGTGTCCAAACTGAGAACGTGACTCCCTGGTGGCCCTCCGGATTCCCCGCCTGGAGCTGGATCATGAGCCCGGTCCCTGGCCCCTAAAGGGACAAACGCTATCAGAGGCTGTGTCCTACGAGCAGCCATTTCTGAACAGGTGAGACCTGTCCTTGGCAGGGTGGATGCTCTTATTTATTTGTCACTTAGAGCGCTCTCTCTTTTGCATGTTTTTACTTTCTCTAGTGGATACTGAGAGCTGCCTAAGGAGGATTGCCAGATCGCACCAACAGGGAACTGTCTACATTCCCGATTTGTATTGCACATACAATAAGGAGCACTGCTTACTGTATCAAGGTTATCTGGGTTATTTTTTTCCCCCAAAAAATACACAACATCCTTAAAGTGGACCTGAACTCAGAACCTCCTCTCTGCTCTTAAACATAAGCAACGGCATATTAATATTATTATTATTATTATGCATTATATAGGACTGAAATCTTCACAGCGCTGTACATAGTATATATTGTGTTGTCAGTTAACCGTCTCTCATAGGGGCTCACAATCTAATTCCTACCATGGTCATATGTCTATGTATAAACAACACCTTTTAAATGTTACAGCTTACATACCTCCTACAATAAATCTGCAGTGTGTCTTCTTACTGCTTTCATAGCAAATAAAGGGTTAACATCCTGTGTTTACATACTGTATTAGCTTTGACTGCCAAGCACTGCCAAATTTCTGTGCTGACACAGCTGAGCAATCAAATTACACTTGTGATTACTTAACCACTTGACGACCGCCCCCAGCCGATGGGCGGCGGCAAAGACCGGTCCCAAACGACCGCAATACGCCCATCGGCGGGGGCGGCTGCGGGAGTGGCTATGCGGCGATCGCGTCATTCGTGACGCGATCAGCCGCCGGGGACTGGCTCCGCCCCCCGTTCGCCGTAACCCGCCGGCCGTTCGGAAGCGCCGGCGGGTTACTGGCATCCGGATCGCCGCTGCAACAGTGTATAATAGGCTTTGTAATGTATACAAAGCCTATTATACTGGCTGCCTCCTGCCCTGGTGGTCCCAGTGTCCGAGGGACCACCAGGGCAGGCTGCAGCCACCCTAGTCTGCACCCAAGCACACTGATTTCCCCCCCCCTGCCCCCTGATCGCCCACAGCACCCCTCAGACCCCCCCCTGCCCACCCCCCAGACCACTGTTTGCACCCAGTCACCCCCCTAATCACCCATCAATCACTCCCTGTCACTATCTGTCAACGCTATTTTTTTTTTAAGTCCCTAATCTGCCCCCTACTCCCTCCTGATCACCCCCCCACCCCTCAGATTCTCCCCAGACCCCCCCCCAGACCCCCCCCCCCGTGTACTGTATGCATCTATCCCCCCTGATCACCTGTCAATCACCTGTCAATCACCTGTCAATCACCCGTCAATCACCCCCTGTCACTGCCACCCATCAATCAGCCCCTGATCTGCCCCTTGCGGGCAATCTGATCACCCCCCCACACCAATAGATCGCCCGCAGATCCGACATCAGATCACCTCCCAAATCCATTGTTTACATCTATTCTCTCCTCTAAACACCCACTAATTACCCATCAATCACCCCCTATCACCACCTGTCACTGTTACCCATCAGATTAGACCCTAATCTGCCCCTTGCGGGCACCCAATCACCTGCCCACACGCTCAGATTGCCCTCAGACCCCCCCCCCCCTTATCAATTCGCCCGTGCAATATTTACATCTGTTCTCCCCTGTAATAACCCACTGATTACCTGTCAATCACCCATCAATCACCCCCTGTCACTGCCACCCATCAATCACCCCCTGTCACTGCCACCCATCAATCAGCCCCTGACCTGCCCCTTGCGGGCAATCTGATCACCCACCCACACCAATAGATCGCCCGCAGATCCGACATCAGATCACCTCCCAAATCCATTGTTTACATCTATTCTCTCCTCTAAACACCCACTAATTACCCATCAATCACCCCCTATCACCACCTGTCACTGTTACCCATCAGATTAGACCCTAATCTGCCCCTTGCGGGCACCCAATCACCTGCCCACACGCTCAGATTGCCCTCAGACCCCCCCCCCTTATCAATTCGCCCGTGCAATATTTACATCTGTTCTCCCCTGTAATAACCCACTGATTACCTGTCAATCACCCATCAATCACCCCCTGTCACTGCCACCCATCAATCACCCCCTGTCACTGCCACCCATCAATCAGCCCCTGACCTGCCCCTTGCGGGCAATCTGATCACCCACCCACACCAATAGATCGCCCGCAGATCCGACATCAGATCACCTCCCAAATCCATTGTTTACATCTATTCTCTCCTCTAAACACCCACTAATTACCCATCAATCACCCCCTATCACCACCTGTCACTGTTACCCATCAGATTAGACCCTAATCTGCCCCTTGCGGGCACCCAATCACCCGCCCACACCTCAGAACGCCCTCAGACCCCAGCCCTGATCACCTCGCCAGTGCATTGCTTGCATCTATTTCCCCCCTCTAATCACACCTTGAGACACCCATCAATCACCTCCTGTCACCCCCTAGCACACCTACCCATCAGATCAGGCCCTAATTTGCCCCGTGTGGGCTCCTGATCACTCGGCCAAACCCTCAGATCCCCCTCAGACCCCCTTCCGATCACCTCCCCAGTGCATTGATTGCATCTATTTTCCCCTCTAACCGCCCCCTGAGACACCCATCAATCACCTCCTGTCACCCCCCTAGCACTCCTATCCATCAGATCAGGCCCAATACATCCTGTCATCTAAGAGGCCACCCTGCTTATGACCGATTCCACAAAATTTGCCCCCTCATAGACCACCTGTCATCAAAATTTGC
The DNA here is from genome assembly GCF_040937935.1 of Hyperolius riggenbachi. Lineage (NCBI taxonomy): Eukaryota > Metazoa > Chordata > Amphibia > Anura > Hyperoliidae > Hyperolius > Hyperolius riggenbachi. The sequence goes on from NC_090647.1 coordinate 333,404,012, forward strand.
AGATGCTTATACCCCTGAACAGTCATTTTGAGAAATTTGGTTTCCAGACTACTCACAGTTTTGGGCCCGTAAAATGCCAGGGCAGTATAGGAACCCCACAAGTGACCCCATTTTAGAAAGAAGACACCCCAAGGTATTCTGTTAGGTGTATGATGAGTTCATAGAATATTTTATTTTTTGTCAAAAGTTAGCGGAAATTGGATTGTTATTGTTTTTTTCACAAAGTGTCATTTTTCACTAACTTGTGAGAAAAAATAAAATCTTCTATGAACTCACCATACCCCTAACGGAATACCTTGGGGTGTCTTCTTTCTAAAATGGGGTCACTTGTGGGGTTCCTATACTGCCCTGGCATTTTAGGGGCCCTAAACCGTGAGGAGTAGTCTAGAAAACAAATGCCTCAAAATGACCTGTGAATAGGACGTTGGGCCCCTTAGCGCACCTAGGCTGCAAAAAAGTGTCACACATGTGGTATCGCCATACTCAGGAGAAGTAGTATAATGTGTTTTGTGGTGTATTTTTACACATACCCATGCTGGGTGGGAGAAATCTCTCTGTAAATGGACAATTGTGTGTAAAACAAATAAAAAAATGTGTCATTTACAGAGATATTTCTCCCACCCAGCATGGTTATATGTAAAAATACACCACAAAACACATTATACTACTTCTTCTGAGTACGGCGATACCACATGTGTGACACTTTTTTGCAGCCTAACTGTGCTAAGGGGCCCAAAGTCCAATGAGTACCTTTAGGATTTCACAGGTCATTTTGAGACATTTGGGTTCAAGACTACTCCTCACGGTTTAGGGCCCCTAAAATGCCAGGGCAGTATAGGAACCCCACAAGTGACCCCATTTTAGAAAGAAGACACCCCAAGGTATTCTTTTAGGTGTATGATGAGTTCATAGAAGATTTTATTTTTTGTCACAAGTTAGCGGAAATTGATATGTATTGTTTTTTTTTTCACAAAGTGTCATTTTCCGCTAACTTGTGACAAAAAAAAAATCTTCTATGAACTCACCATACTCCTAACAGAATACCTTGGGGTGTCTTCTTTCTAAAATGGGGTCACTTGTGGGGTTCCTATACTGCCCTGGCATTTTAGGGGCCCTAAACCGTGAGGAGTAGTCTAGAATCCAAATGCCTCAAAATGACCTGTGAATAGGACGTTAGGCCCCTTAGCGCACCTAGGTTGCAAAAAAGTGTCACACATGTGGTATCGCCGTACTCAGAAGAAGTAGTATAATGTGTTTTGGGGTGTATTTTTATACATACCCATGCTGGGTGGGAGAAATCTCTCTGTAAATGGACAATTGTGTGTAAAAAAAATCAAATAATTGTCATTTACAGAGATATTTCTCCCACCCAGCATGGGTATGTGTAAAAATACACCCCAAAACACATTATACTACTTCTCCTGAGTACGGCGGTACCACATGTGTGGCACTTTTTTGCACCCTAAGTGCGCTAAGGGGCCCAAAGTCCAATGAGTACCTTTAGGATTTCACAGGTCATTTTGCCACATTTGGTTTCAAGACTACTCCTCACGGTTTAGGGCCCCTAAAATGCCAGGGCAGTATAGGAACCCCACAAATGACTCCATTTTAGAAAGAAGACAGCCCAAGGTATTCCGTTAGGAGAATGGCGAGTTCATAGAAGATTTTATTTTTTGTCACAAGTTAGCGGAAAATGACACTTTGTGAAAAAAAACAATTAAAATCAATTTCCGCTAACTTGTGACAAAAAAAAAAAATCTTCTATGAACTCACCATACATCTAACGGAATACCTTGGGGTGTCTTCTTTCTAAAATGGGGTAATTTGTGGGGTTCCTATACTGTCCTGGCATTTTAGGGGCCCTAAACCGTGAGGAGTAGTCTTGAAACGAAATTTCTCAAAATGACCTGTGAAATCCTAAAGGTACTCATTGGACTTTGGGCCCCTTAGCGCAGTTAGGGTGCAAAAAAGTGCCACACATGTGGTATCGCCGTACTCAGGAGAAGTAGTATAATGTGTTTTGGGGTGTATTTTTCCACATACCCATGCTGAGTGGGAGAAATATCTCTATAAATAGACAATTGTGTGTAAAAAAAATAAAAAATTTGTCATTTACAGAGATATTTCTCCCACCCAGCATGGGTATGTGTAAAAATACACCCCAAAACACATTATACTACTTTTCCTGAGTACGGCAATACCACATGTGTGGCACTTTTTTGCGGCCTAACTGCGCTAAGGGGCCCAAAGTCCAATGAGCATCTTTAGGCTTTACAGGGGTGCTTACAATTTAGCACCCCCCAAATGCCAGGACAGTAAACACACCCCACAAATGACCCCATTCTGGAAAGTAGACACTTCAAGGTATTCAGAGAGGAGCATAGTGAGTCCGTGGCAGATTTCATTTTTTTTTGTCGCAAGTTAGAAGAAATGGAAACTTTTTTTTTTTTTTTTTTTTGTCACAAACTGTCATTTTCCGCTAACTTGTGACAAAAAATAAAATCTTCTATGAACTCACCATGCCTCTCACTGAATACTTTGGGATGTCTTCTTTCCAAAATGGGGTCATTTGGGGGGTATTTGTACTATCCTGGAATTTTAGCCCCTCATGAAACATGACAGGTGCGCAGAAAAGTCAGAGATGCTTGAAAATGGGAAAATTCACTTTTGGCACCATAGTTTGTAAACGCTATAACTTTTACCCAATCCAATAAATATACACTGAATGTTTTTTTTTTTATCAAAGACATGTAGCAGAATAACTTTCGCGCTCAAATGTATAGGAAATTTTACTTTATTTGAAAAATGTCAGCACAGAAAGTTAAAAAAGTCATTTTTTTGACAAAATTCATGTCTTTTTTGATGAATATAATAAAAAGTAAAACTCGCAGCAGCAATCAAATAGCATCAAAAGAAAGCTGTATTAGTGACAAGAAAAGGAGGTAAAATTCATTTAGGTGGTAGGTTGTATGACCGAGCAATAAACCGTGAAAGCTGCAGTGGTCTGAATGGAGAAAAAGGCTCTGGTCCTTAAGGGGCGAAAAGACTGTGGTCCCGAAGTGGTTAAAGATGAGGGGAATTAGACAGGATCTACTCTCTAAACACACAGGGTGCGGTTTTCCATGTTTTCGTTGTGCCCCGTGCAAGAATTCAAGGAAAGAGACTGACGTGTTGATTTCCTTTTACCCAATGCCAAGTGCCAGGTGGTCCTGCTGATCCACTGCCTCTAATACATTTAGCCATAAACCCTGGACAAGCATGCAGATCAGGTGTTCTGACTGAAGTCTAACTAAAAGCTGTGTACTGGTTTCAGATGTGTAATTCAGACACTACTGTAGTCAAATAGATAAGCAAGACTGCCAGGCAACTGCTGTTGTCTAAAAGGAAATAAATGTCAGCCTCAATATGCCTCTCACTTTAGGTTCCCTTTAATCCTCATGGTATAGGTCCTGTCTGTTGTTACTGTTCCGTCAGTTAAGAGGTTGATATGAAAGATGCCATACTTTCCTCATATGAATGCTTAGGCAGTTCTGTGTTTTGCATCAGCTGCAATGAAGTGGTGGCAGAGGTGGAAAGGTTGAAGGTTGTCATCAAAATAGTTATTTTTGGCCTGTCAGTTGTTACAGGGAGGGTAGCCTGTTACTGTTCAGAGTAAACCTATTTATTGACCTATCCATGTCTTAACACTGCAAGAGTGGGATGGACCATTCGCCTGTATGTCTCTTGCTCATGTGAAAGGGGTGAGCTGCAAGTTGAAGCATGCTTACTGTTGTATATTCATGAACCACTGACATGCTTTTTCCATTGACACCATTTCCAGGATGTCCAGATGGAAGAAAAATCAAAGGCCCAGGTTAAAGATATCGATGAGGAAGTTTTTGATGATGATGATTTCTACCATCAGGTAACCTTGACAGTTAGATTCCATGTTACAAACTTCCTAATTAATAGAGGTTAATTGGATGCAGTGTGTTCTGTTTCTTTAATTTCATTGCCAAATAATTTTATACTGTGCACCTGGTACACATGTAGAGCTGAAGAGCTTTAATTGTAGCTTGTAGGAATGGATGTTCCTGAAGAAAAACAAGGTGGTTTTAACTGTACTAGAATACAAAAACAGAGGAGTCCAATTACCGTCTTTCCCCGAAACTAAGACTGTGTCTTATATTAATTTTTGGTCTAAAAGATGTGCTAGCGTTTATTTTCAGGGGATGTCTTTTATTTCAATTAGGAAGGGTCTCTCAGCAGAACATTTCCTGTTCCTTTGTACTGTGCTGTCCCTGGATTTGAAAGCATGCTACTGTACTGATCAGGCACCTGCCCTGTCCCTGCACAAGAGATAACCTTGCTGTGTGCTGGGGTGACAGGATCAGTGCCCGATTGGCACTGCACCACTGTGTCCCTCGCTAAGGGCCTGTTTCCACTACACGCAGATTGGATGCAGAAAAACTGACTCCAATGAATGCCTATGGGCCTGTTTCCACTAAATGCAATTTTTCTGATGCAGATTTTCCCATAGGCATTCATTGGAGTCAGTTTTTCTGCATCCATTCTGCATCCAATCTGCGTGTAGTGGAAACAGGCCCTTACTGGCTGCCTCTTCCTCCTCTTTAACTTCCGCTAGGGCTTATTTTCGGGGTAGGGCTTCTATTTCAAGCATGCATAAAATACCAGCTAGGGCTTATTTTCAGGGTAGGTCTTATTTTCAGGGAAAGAGGGTAAGTATGACATTTTTTCCTTTAAATGTTTCATGACCAAGATAAAGGTGAGCTTTCATAGATGTCACCAGTTATTTCTTCTTCCAGTGCATTGTGCCATCTTTTTAAGCTTCTTGTTGATGCAGTAGACTGCCTTTTGTTATAAAAAAAATACACTAAGAATGTTAAAAAAAAAACCACCTGATTTGTATGTGTATGCTTATAATAGAAACATATAAGTAAAACTATCGTCCTTATGTAAAGTTCAGAAGGGCCGTAATGAAAGGAAAAAATAATTTTGCCATGACCATCCTCTTGGATCCTCACATCAACAATCAAACACTTGGAAAAGTCCCCACCCCCTCTTACTCATTTGCATACCTGTGAAATGTCCTACAGTGAAATCAAGGGAATTCTTTGACTATTACTGGCACAGAGATTCTGGTGTTTCATTTAAAATAAAGGATTTTGCTGTTAGCATGTGTAATTTTGACATTGGCATTTGATTGTAATATAATGAAAACACAGCACCAGGTTATTGATTGTAAGGTGCTTAGTTGTGACACTGGTGTTCAGCCATCATTTAATTAAAGCAGTAGGCTCTGAAGACCATGGAAGGTGAGTATTGATTAGGTGGCAAAATGAAATGGGAAAATGAGGGAGGTTGATAGAGCTTGTTAATAGGATTCTAATAATTCTGACTTGCTTGCAAATTTTATGCAAATAGAATGCTGCTTAAAATTGAGCTAATTAAAATTGTCAGAAAGTGTTCCTGATTGGCCCAAAGCGAGTCATAATTCTTGGCAGCTCATTAACCATCTCTAAGTAATAGAAATTTACAACAAATTGAGGATTAAGTCAAGTGTAAACATGCTTAAAGTTTCTTACCCAAGGTGGCTGGTTGGGGCTGCTGATAATGTAGTGTGTTTATGGCAGCCCCCAACGTATTACCATGAGATCCAGAGTATAGGGTCATCTCAGCCATGCGCAGGCCAAGGGCATTGTTCTCCTCATTCCCACCCCGTCTCTGTTGGGAGCTGCTTGCTGGTTTTCCTCCCCGCATTAGCGCAACGGGCTAGCGATACATCTGAACAGAACTCTGTCCCCACCTCATGTATGTGTGCTTACCTTAAAGGGGCACTACAGCGAAAAACTGTAAAATTTAAAATATGTGCAAACATATACAAATAAGAAGTACATTTTTTCCAGAGTAAAATGAGCCATAAATTACTTTTCTCCTATGTTGCTGTCACTTACAGTATGTAGTAGAAATCTGACAGAAGTGACAGGTTTTTCCAGAGTAAAATGAGCCATAAATTACTTTTCTCCTATGTTGCTGTCACTTACAGTAGGTGGTAGAAATCTGACAGAAGTGACAGGTTTTTCCAGAGTAAGGGCTCGTTTCCACTGTTGCGACGCGATTTCGCCGGCATTCCGACGCTTGTAAAAACGCATGCGGATGCGTTTCCGCATGCGTTTTTACCCGAGATTTCGCGTGCGATTTCGCATGGCAGGGTGCCATGCGAAATTAACCATGACACTGCCAGGGCAAAATAAAATTGAAAAAGGTGCGAAATCGCACGCGAAATCGCGGGTAAAAACGCATGTAACAAACGCATGCGTTTTTACTATTAAATACATTAGCGGCGATTCGCATGCATTCCACTCGCAGGCGAATTCGTTGGCTCTTTTGTGCGTTTTTTTACCGCTGAAAAAAACGCACCTCAACAACGCTACAGTGGAAACAGGCCCATCCACTTGCATTACATGTGCGAATCTGCATGCGTTGGACGCATGCAGATTCGCGATAGTGGAAACGAGCCCTAAAATGAGCCATAAATTACTTTTCTCCTATGTTGCTGTCACTTACAGTAGGTAGTAGAAATCTGACAGAAGTGACAGGTTTTGGACTAGTCCATCTCTTTATATGGGATTCTCAGGGATATATTTATTTTCAAAAGCACTTAGTGAATGGCAGTTGCTCTGTCCAACTGTCAAAAAACTGTGTACGGAGCAAGGAAGCTGGCCAGCATCATTGTTTAAATCCTTTTTCGGGAATATCTTTATAAAGGATAAAAGCCTTGCTGAGAATCCCCTATGAAGAGATGTACTAGTCCAAAACCTGTCACTTCTGTCAGATTTCTACTGCCTACTGTAAGTGACAGCAACATAGGAGAAAAGTAATTTATGGCTCATTTTACTCTGGAAAAAATGTACTTGTTTGTATAAGTTTTCACATATTTTATATTTTACAGTTTTTTGCTGTAGAGCCCCTTTAAGTCCTCAGGAAGGGTTAATGTTAAAGGGGGAGATACGTGTTGGACACCAGAATGGAGTTAACCTTTAGTACAAAAGTGCATCAGTAAGTGCATTTTCAGATATTCTGACTCCACTGCTTCTCCATGCTAAATATAACACATGCTGCAAATACAACAGCACTTCCAGAGCATGCATTGACAATATGAGAGGGTCATGGCTGAGGTGAGTCGCTCGCATGCCCTTTGAAGAGAATGATTGGTGTGGGAGATGATGGGAGGGTTGCGTGCCTGATCTACAACTTATCCTCCCACCAGTTCTAGTATATAGAGGGAGACATGGCCCGGTTGAAAGGCTTCTGCATTGTGAGATTCCTGACTAGCAGAATACGTTGGCTCCAATGTGTCACTAAGAGATCTGGAACTTGATCCCAAACTGTTGCCTAGCAGCTGTATCATTCAGAAGCCCCCCCCCCCCCCCTCAATACTTATCAAGAAGTCGTCCATAAATCTGAAGGTTATACAAACCTTTCTCCAAATTGGCTGCCACACACCTTCTTACTAAAGTGTATCAGAGACGAGATAATATAAAAGATTTATACATACCTGGGGCTTCCTTCAGCCCCATGCGCACGGATGGCTCCCACGCTGCTGTCTTCAGCCTTCTGTATCGCTGGTACCGGGTCCCATAACTTTGGCCAATCGCGGCCCATCTGCGCAAGAGAAGTGCGCCCTCTACGTATCTCTCCGGTGCCTCTAAGTGCATTAGAGACGCCTACACTCTATCCCTTATGCTATCAAGGCACTTTGGATTGACCTGAGGAAGCGGGCTATGACCCATGAAACGTGTTTTCAGATTGCTTTTTGTATAAAAACTTTTTTTCCAGTTTAACTGGTGTCTATATCTTCTGGAGAAGTAAGCAACTACCTCTCTTTTTACTATATAATTTTTTTATTTGTATTTTAAATTAGCAAAATAGAACACACATTGGGCGCCTCCATCCTACCCATTACCACTGAAGAAGAAAGTGATGTGTTTAATGCTGGGTACACACGATGCAATTTCCCACCCAATGGACATGTGATCGGACGGGAAGTTGCATCGTGTACACACGTCCTAAGTGCACCCGATCGATAAAGTGATTAATTTTCCAATTATAAGCCGGGCTGTGGAGTCGGTCCAAAAATCCTCCGACTCCTCAGTTTAGGATTCCACCGACTCCTCGACTCCGACTCCTCTAATTTGCATATTACAATTTTGTTGATTAACAGTATGTAACGTGAAATTCGTCTCTTAAGTGCCAACGCTTAGGAATTTTACAAGACAACTGAAGTGAGAAGGATATGTAGACTACTATATTTATTCCCTTTAGACTAAAACTAGTCCTTGGTAAGAGTGCTTGTAAAAGGTACAGACCAGAACAAAGAACATCTATCAGGCCCTAGGCAATGTAACTGTGGGTACATGTAAGAATGATGTGCAGGTACTCTGCAGGGGAATGAGGAGATTCTTCCTCTATTACACATTCTTCATGCACAATCTGAACAAGGTTTATGGGTGATAGACAACACCTCTGTGTTCAATGTGCACAACATTATCAGTGGATTCCCTGCAGCTCTGTGGGGAGTGCATATGTAGAGTATAGTACTACTGTGTAACAAAGGAAATCTGAGACAGATGAAATTAAAGTTTTATACATACCTGGGGCTTCCTCCAGCCCCCTGAATGCTAATAAGTCCCTAGCTGTCCTCCTCCGCCACCTGGATCTTCTGCTATGAGTTCAGGTACTTGAGCCAGTCTGATGTAGTGCGCATGCACACACTCTGCCGCCGGGAGCGTACTACACCTGCGCAGCACTATTGTGCAGGTGCAGAACGCTCCTGGCTGTGGAAGCGGCACGTAGCCAGACTTCTCTGACTGGCTGAATTACCTGGACTCATAGCAGAAGATCCAGGTGGCGGAGGAGGACAGCGAGGGACTGAATGGCCTGAAGGGGGCTGGAGGAAGCCCCAGGTATGTATAAAGCTTTTCTTTTAATTCGCCTCAGGTACCCTTTAATTCATAGTCACCAAACCAAATTTTAACAACATATCAAATTATTTGATTTCATGAGCAAAGAGAGTGCATACATTTGCATAAACCAGCTTCAATGCAGAATTATTTCCATCGCATTGACCATCTCTATTAGTGACACATCAGGCTTTATACTTACAGCATAGATGTTATTTCGTATATATAATAGAGTCCTGTGTACACATCATATATACAGTCACAATCAGATATGTATATCTGACTTTAAAAATACGGGGACTGCTTTATTGAAGCAGCACAAGTAACTAATTTTGATTGGTTTATTTCATTTTTGTGGACTGAACACAGCTATTACTGTATATATACATTATTTTAATGACTTATCTGAGAAAATAGAACATTTTATCATATTTTCTATTTTAATTACAGTTACAAATTCATTAGGATTCATTAGGATTCAGAGTCGGTGCATTTTTTCCCGACTCCGACTCCAGGCACCCAAAATTGCTCCGACTCCACGACTCCGACTCCACAGCCCTGATTATAAGTGCGCAAAATCATTATCCTTAACTTTATCGAACGGACATGTGAGAAATAATCGCCCAATTACCGCCTGTAGGGCGGGAAATTGCATCATGTGTACCCCGCATAACTGCTTGAATGCTGTTTATCCTACCAGTGTGTTTTTTTTCTGGTATTGACTTTTTTGCTGTAAGGAATATTTTAGTGCAAAGAAGAAATGCTGAGTTTCATTCCACCTTTAACTTAATGTAGCACAATTAATTATTGTATAATTTACTGTAAAAATGGCTTTGTGTATCCTGCAAGGCGGGGTTATTTTTTTCTGGTTGCTTGAGAGTCCTGGTAACTGAGTTCTGGATAACTGAGAAACTACTGTACATCGCATAACCATAGCTCATACCAATATGCAGCAAACAGGAAGAAAGTCATGGGTACCACCTTGTAGTTTATTGCCTGCAGATTTTTTTTGACTCTTTTATAGTTGCATTGCTCTTAAAGCGGTTTAACACCCAGCATTACAACTTTGCTTTAAAAGATTGCTTACAGCTTACAAACTATTATGCCAGATTTTTTTTTAAGCAGAAATTCACTGAATGGGTTAAACATGACATTTTAGTGTTGGATTCAACTAGGAATCCGCATCCGTTCTTATCTTTTAGTTACAAATGTATCTTTATTTGGAATACAAATAGACCTTTGAAAAGCCTGCCGGGGAAGCCCTCTTTGAGCAGTGTTTGTTTGTTACATTGTAGATAGATACATTTGTAACTAAACAAGCAAGCACGTGGAGGATTTCTAGCTAAATGCAGCACTAAAATGTCATGTTTAATCCATTCAGTGAATTTCTGCTAAAAAAAAAAATCTGGCATAATAGTTTATAAGCTGTAAGCAATCTTTTAAAGCAAAGTTGAAATGCTGGGTGTTAGACCACTTTAAAGTGGTATGAAACGCAAAAACTATTCTTTGCTCTAAAACATTAAAGGAATACTATTGATACCCAAGTGTTCTAAAATGACAATGTACAAATAATGTCTAAGTAGCTGTGTAAACATTTTCTTAATATTCATGTTAAATATCAGAGGCAAAAGCTGTCATTTATTGAGGGTAAGATTTAGCTATATTGGGACAAATGAATTGCAGAAGGGGTGTCTGCTTCAATGCACAGCCAGAGTTGCATATCAGACTACAGAAAGCAAATATCAAACATATCAAACTCTGAAAGCAAAAACAGTATGAAAAAGCTGTGACAATTAGTTACATTTCCTCTGCTCTCTTCAGACAGGTCAGTCAGAAACACAGGACACAGGAGCTGCAGCTGTTGGGAGCTCTCTTCTCTGTCACACACAGAGCTACACATAGAGTTAACTGATCAAGTGTGAGGGGAATTTCCCCTCTCCTCATGGCCCAGTCAGCCATCAGTTTTGGTGTCAGTAAAGTTTGAATGTATATTGATAACAGTAAACAAAGAAGTTGCTACTAAAATGTATACACCAGTACTTAGCAGCACTTCCCAAACAATTCCTGTGTCAATTGAAAAAATATGTGAATTGATAGTATTCCTTTAAGCACAGAAAAAAATGAATATAAAAAATAAAAAGACTGATCTAATGTCATTCCATATGTATGCATCACTGCATCTAATGGAAGAGATTGCAGTTTGCAGGACAAATTGTCAGATTGTCTTGTAATTAAAGCGTACCTGAGACTGCTTACCTAGGGAACAGGAAGGCTCGCTCCCCCAGGTTCTCAGGTTTACTGTAAGTATAATCCACAATGGGCCAGATCCAATTCATTTTAACTTCTAAGTTTTCACCCTGCACATATTTTCCCATCTTATCAAAAAAAAAGTCTTTTATGCCATCAACAAGCAAAAACATTCTTGGAATAATTTTGACAGTAATTTTTTCACCTACTTTTTGGTTCGCTTCCAGTTGCAGAGTGCTGAAAAGTTATTTTAAACAGAAAAGCAAAATGATCTCCTAGGAGAAAACTTAGGAGAAAAAGTGAATTGGAGAAGGGCCCATAGGGTGTACTCGGTAAGAACTTTTCAGAAAGAGGTACATGCTGTAGAAATGTTAAGAAACACTGATTAAGACCATAGATAAAATTTATGCTTGATTTCACTGTAAATAACGGCCATTTTATTTTTTGTTTTTATTTAAAAAAAAAATTCTGTTGAAGTGTTTCTGAATTAGTGGTATTTGTTTATCTAAATTTAGTATTCTTTATTACACACTCACTCCAAGTTACCATTGTTTCAATAGGAAATATAGTCTTAACAGCAGTCCTCTGCACTCTGATATGCATATGTTGAATTTAGTTAAAGCGTCAAATAAAGTCTCTCTTTGTAACCATCAACTATTTTTATTTTTCATTGACCCTGAAGTGATGAGTTCAGAGACAGATAGCAGAGAGTGACCACTCTCTTATGCTGCTTCATAATTTTACCTCTGATAAATTCCAAATTCAGAGTTATGAGTAGTCACATCTTATCTCTTTTCCTGGTGACTGGTTAATTGGGGTGGCGGGGTTAATCTAAATTAAAACTTAAACTAATAGAGGTCAGTAAGGCAACAGAAACACCTGAGTAAAACAAATGAGGCTGCCAGCCGCAACTTTATCTTGGCTGGCTCCCAGGAGGCGATTGGCAGAGAATTAAAGTCGCTCTGGCGTTCTGTAAAGGTGAATAATGGGCGACACTTGTCAGCACACAGCGTCTCCACAAATGTTCCAGATTGCGGGACTTCCGTGCCAACTGCTGCCATCCGTGCCGAGTGAATGAGAACAGGAGCAGTTGTCAACATCTGGCAGCACAGCAAGGAATGGGTGCAAGACTGGGAAACCCTGCAGATCCTAAGTATGGTGCTTGGAGCTGTAGAGGCTTTAATCACTTACCGCTGCTTGGCAGCAGGCAACAACAGCATATCCCAGCCTCGTTCATCACATGCAGACATCTGCTGAGCTGGAAGGAAGCTACACATTAATTTCCCTTTCTTGCTTCCCATACCCCCTTTATCCTCTCAGCCCTCCCTCTTTGTGTGTGTCTGTCTAATATATATACATACATACAAACATACATACATACATGTGTATATGTATGTGTATATATATGTATATATATGTGTATATATATATATATATATATATATATATATTGGATGCTGTGACCATATTCCCCTTTGACCAGCTCCTCTACTTGGTTCATTCCCTCATCACAGTATTTCTTCAGAGAGATGATCTGTAAAGATTACCACTTCAGTGTGTGCCAGTAATTGTAGGGAAGAGAGAGGGCCCCCTGACAGATACAGTATAGCACCTCTCCGGCTGACCGGGTTAATTTCTTCTGCTGAGTGGGATTAAGCACAGATTCAAATTGAAACCCATTCAACAATATGGATGGAAAGAATTCCTTTGTGTTTTCTGTCACATCTTCCATGAAAACTGAGTTTGTTTCCTTTATTTCCTGGGACAGTAAGCTTCAGGAGTACGTTACATTTATGCCCACCTCATGCAAAAGCCTTTTCACAAGCAGGAATGGGAGCTATTCAGTTCCTCTGTACTAGCTAGAAGGGATGGTTTTAGAAAAAAACAAGCACACTGTCATATCTTCCAAGGGATCCCACAGCGTGTTTTGCTAATAGTCTATTTCAAACATATGTCAAGGTGTGATACACTGGATAATGTGGGAAACCATATATGTTTACTACTGTAAGAATGCTTTACATGGTGTGCTTTCTATAAATGTGAAAGACCTTCAGAAATACCATGGCTGATCGCAATGAAACACATTTGAAAAGCTCAGGCAGGTAATGTACCCTCTTTGTCTATATAGGCAAGTGGAGGTTTGCTGTCTGTATCAGCTTTTCATGAGTTAAAACTGGTTCAATTCAGCGTTCACACATCAGAGGCTAATGCTCAGCATGATTTACTCACACTTCCTAGTTAATTATTAGACATAGGGAGACATCATATATCACTCTCATAAGAATATATCGAGTTTTGACGAGAGATATTTCTGTTTTGACTAATAAATTCAGAGCATAAAACAGGATGATGAATGGAGCGCTCAGGAAAGACAAGGGTGCTGTTTTAATCTCTAACATTGCTTATGCTGATATCCTATGTGTCTTTTAGGTGTGAACATCTATCTCATTTTTGTAATCCACTAATTCGTAGATGTTGAGAATATATTTATTTATTACTTGGGTTCCTATTAATTTTTTTTGTTTGCTTGAAATAACAGAATACAGTAAAACATACATTAAATGCATGCAAGCTGTGTTTCTTGCCTTGAGATAATAATCCATTTTAGCTACTGTCACAATGTAAGTTAGATAGCCAGACAGGTGACACCCCTATTACCTGTTGCAGCTCTGCAGTTTCTGGTGTCAGTTTAATGGACAGTGAAAGTCAATTGTAGTTAACCAGAACTAATGCCCAGCAAGGCTGCAGGTGACACCTACCTGGCTATAGTTTGAGGTAGGTAAAATAGATTCCCATGTATTGCAGCTTTGGGCAGCAAGCTGGATAAGCGATAATCACTTCCCCTGAATCGCACCCAAGAGAGTATCTGCAGTAGATTTTTGTTACAGTAGAATATTGTTATAGTAAATTCCAAGGGACCAGAAAAAAATGGTTTACTATATCAGAAGTTTACTATATGAGAAATTGTCCTAGAAATGGCCCAGCATGCCTTGGAACATTCTCTTCTACAAAGGAGCAACACTGTCCTTCCATTGGAGGGTACAGTACAAGCACTTGCACAATTGCTGGAACTACAAGGTTAAAGTGAACCTCCAAACTAAAAATCTACTCAGCAGCACTGAAAAGGCTTGGTGTTACTTTAACAGTTTCAAAGCATCGGACCTTTGTTTTCTTACGAAAACCTAATCTTAAGCTGTACAGAAGCTAAGCTCCGCCCCATCAAAGAAAACTGCCCGGACATTTTTCTCCGATGCTGTGCAAAGCATGGTGGGATTTCTGATGTTGTTGTTCTCGTTGCCTAGTGCGCTCAGCTGGGAGGGGTGATCAGGACACAGGACAGTTGGAAGTGTATCTCATACTCCCTGTCACCTCCTTTCAATCAAAAAGATGGCTTCCCCATGAAATCACAAACCTTTGCCTGTTCTTTTAAAACAGGGTGGGTAAGATAATATATTACCTATCTGTTTTAATTAATATAACTTAATGACAGTAGGTTTGTTTAGGCTGAAGTTCCTCTTTAAGTATACCTTAGGGCTGCATAGACAGGTTGGTCAAATCACTAGTACAGTATCCAGGGCTCCTTTAAAAATTCCTGTGAGTGGCTCCGTTACCTCCGTAGGTGGAACTTGCAGCATGTGTCCTTCAAAAGTTTCTGCTCACACTTGAGGCAGTCCTAAAGCTTCTCTTCAAAATGCCTTCAATCATAATAAGCCGCTCGCATCTACTCTCCACTCTCCTAGTTTTGCAGCGAGTAGGCCCGCTCTGATTTGGACTAAAACTGAAAGTAGCCTGTACTGCGCTCCACACACTACCAGGAGTGTCATCGCTAATAAGGGAAGAGATATCCAGGAGTGCGTACAATCCTGTGCGAGGACTGAGATGATGCTTTTATTGGTGATTGCAAAGTGGAAGTAATAACGCTGCATCCTCTTTTATTTATGTTCACATTATTTCTCATTTTCCCCAGGCTGCTTATTTGTACAGCACTGGTGCCATTCTTCCTGTTTTACAAATGTTATCCAGCATCAATTCACTTGCAACCAGCCTGAATAAAGCAGCTGACCATGGGTTTTAGTTTGACATATGACA
The DNA here is from genome assembly GCF_040937935.1 of Hyperolius riggenbachi. Taxonomy (NCBI): domain Eukaryota; kingdom Metazoa; phylum Chordata; class Amphibia; order Anura; family Hyperoliidae; genus Hyperolius; species Hyperolius riggenbachi. The sequence continues at coordinate 333,419,311 of NC_090647.1, forward strand.
CATGCACCGCCCACTGTTTACTATATCCAGAGTCCGCATCACATAGGTGCTAAAAAACATGTTTACTATAAACAGAAGTTTTATTATATCAGAGTTTAATATACCAGGCGTTGCTCCCATAGACTTATAATAGGTAGTTTACTCTACCCAAATGTTTACTATATCAGAGTTTATTATAAAGAGATTATACTGTACTATGCGTGAGTTTCTCCCACATACTAAAGCAGTCTCCTAAATTCCGAGAACATACTGTTAGTCTATGTTGCATGCCGCCATGTATGAGATTGCACCTTTCTGCTTCACCTCCCTACACTAAATACTTACTTTTTGCACATATCCTCACTTAGGACCCGTTTCAGCGCATGCGAGTTGCACAGGGAAACACTACCTATTTCTGTAGGGGCTTGCCATCCAGATCACACTGCTGTGTGATTCTAGACGGCATTCTGCAGATTCTTGCAGCCCGCATCCAAATCCCTATAGCCAACTTGGACTGCAGCTTTGCAGCATTATGAATGCCACAGCAGAATCAGAAATGGCCACTACACCTAGTGGAAATAGACCCTTAGGTTTCAAGGTACAGCCAAGGCATTTAGCAACACATTTATTTTAAAGTAGCAAGTGAAGTTAAAATTGATCTAGAGCTAATGATATAAATATAGAGTTATGTTAGTCTTAATTTACAAATGATAGAAAAGATGGCAAAAGCATAGGGTACACAGAAAACTTTGATATGTAAAGCCAAACTAAACCCAAATTTAAAGAGACACTGAAGCGAAAAAAAATTATGATTTTTTTTTTATATGTAGTACAGCTAAGAAGTAAAACATTAGGAGCAGAGACATAAGTCTAATATTGTTTCCAGTACAGGAAGAGTTAAGAAACTCCAGTTGTTATCTGTGCAAAAAAGCCATTGAGCTCCACGACTTTCAAAGTAGCAGAGAGCTCTGTCTTCTGAAGCTTGTTATCTTAAATGTCAGTCATTGTATCTTCTTTTTCTCTCCAGAGGACAGGTCAATAGTTCACAAGACAGCTCTGTAAAATCATTTAGAATGCTGAGTAGTGTGTAAACTGCAAATATTAGAGAATGATGCAATGTTCTAAAAAACACACTATATAACTGAAAATAAAAATATGAAAATATTTTCTTTGCTACTAATCTTCAAGTAATTATCCGTATTCCCGTGCATGGGAATACCATTATCTTCCAGTAGCACCCATACAGCTAGTTAAAAAAAAAATCGAATGTGTGTGAGTTGGGGAGGGGGGCTAAAATTATATGTAAATCCTCTTCCCTCCCAAATACGCACAACCCCACACATACTGCACATGCAGTTGAGGTGCAAAAATATACCTATGTAAAAGCATTATTGTACCTTCTATTCAAAATCAGAATCATTTTATTTCGCTAAGTACAACGTGAGTTGTGCCCAGAATGATTTTTGTCACAAAGATAAGTAAAATATACATAGGCACAGAATATGGATAAAGTAGGTACACACACACACACACACACACACACACACACACACACACACACACACACACACACACACACACACACACACACACACACACACACACACACACACACACACACACACACACACACACACACACACACACACACACACACACACACACACACACACACACACACACACACACACACACGGGTAGGGAACCTATGGGTTGGGAGCCAGATGTGGCTCTTTTGATGGCTACATCTGGCTCATAGTTAGGGAGTGATTCGCTAAGCTTCACTGCTCAAGCAGCACAGCTTAGTGTGACAGCGCAAGTAAAATTTGCAATGTAGGCACCCAACTGCTGTAGCATGCACTACTTACGCACGCCCCCCACCAAAAAAAATAACCTAACTGCCGCTCCAATTGTCCCACTCTGGACCCTGCCAGGTCACGTGACTTTGTAGGATGAGTTCCCTGCACTTTGATTAGCCCAATAGGCTGTCTGGCCCAATAAGCTACTTGTTAAATGACAAAGTGCAGAGATCTCATCCTACAAAGTGAATCAACCCCCAAGCCACCTAGCTAATTGTACAAGATGTTAGTATTTCTCCTGTCTGACTCTAGGGTAAATCGCTGATGTTGCTGAAAACCAAGAGAAGCTGAAGACATGTCTGACACTTCCGCTGCCTTGAGGATCAACTGTATACACATCACCATGGCAACAGGGATGTGAGCCCTCTGCTGCGCATGTGCACTGTGCCAGTTTAAAACCTAATGTATGGCTCTCATGGCATGACATTTTAAAACATGTGGCTTTTATAGCTCTCTTAGCCAAAAAGGCTTCTGACCCCTTATATAGAGCGTAGTGGAGAAGGACCAAAGGGAGTAGTCTGAGTGCTATGTGAGCAGAGCTGCCACGTATCTGCGACGCTCAACTGCTCTGCAGAGATTTAGACTCCCTGCAGTATGTTTTTGGGTGAGAGAGAGGGAGAAGAAAAGGGAGAGAAAAGGAAGAGCTAAAGGAGAGAGAGAGACAGAGACCACCTGGCATTGTGTAGCTGTCCAGCTGGATGCATAGTTAACTGTCCTGATATGTAGCCCCCAGTTTGCTGCCTATCTAATGTGGTTGGTCGGGGGCCTAAAGTCTGGATTGGCAGTGGCTGCAGGTGGAGGAGAGCAGGCCTGGATGAAAGAATTCCAGTGGTGTTGGGCAGCAGGGATCCAGGGCTGCAGTGCAAGCTGGTGGCTTTGGCATGCACAGTCTGGGCAGACCTTTAGAAAGAATATTAGTGGCATTTTCATCTTAAACTGAAATAAGGCAGTCTTTGGCTTCTTAACATTTATCTCTAATTTACTGTTTTACTGGAACGTACAGGTTATACATGCACACCGTTTTAATTTGTTAAAATGGGGTGTAACTCCATATTAACTGAAAAATAAAAAATCAAGAAATTGCTCATTTAGCCTTCCTATCTTGTTTTTAGTGTTCACTGTCAGGTGTAGGAGAAATGTAGTATGCAAATTGGAAAATAATATTTCTGCCGGTTTAAGTCACTTTTTCCTGTGATGTCAAAAGTGGTATCACATCTGCCCCCCCCCCCCCCCCCCCCTTTTTTTTCAACTCCGCTCAGTGTTAATTTTCCCTCCCTACTGCCACAGCTTACTGTCCCTCCAACTGCAACCATCACCTACATTTACTGAGTAAACTCTTCAAGGAGAGGGGGATTCAATTGAGTAATTATTGTTCTGGCGCCACTCAGTTTGGCGCAGGGAGAGCCGAATGACTGCTCTCGCTGCTGCCGATTAAACTCCGAAGCGGCATTAAATACTATTCCCCTTCCAAGTTGTCGCAACTAGAAGGGAGATGTAATTCGGGGTCTGGCAGCCGCCAGAGCCCGAATTATCACTACGCATGGCATGCAGCATAGCATTGCTGCTATGACGGCGCAGAAATAACCTGCTTCAATTCAATTACCTTCTGGTCATGATGTCCGTATCTTATCTGAAATAGAAAATTGTATGTTATTTGCATGCTAAGATAAGCTTACTACTGTAGCTAACAAAAATCTTGCAAAAATCTAGCTGGCTCTGCACAGTTCCTGCAGTAAGGCAAAGACACCCAGACCAGGTAAAGTGTTGTGATTCTAAACAGAAATAAAAATTGGGAGCATATAAGGACTTATTTTAGAAAAAAGGGTTTGCATATATTTTTGGGGCACTAACTAGTTTGTCATTTTTTTATGTTACAGCTCCCTCTGACCGTCTCATCTGAGGGAATTTGGTGTGTTATAACTGATTTTGCTGTATTTTATGTTGCTGTTGTTTTACTAGATATCTACACAAACATGGTTGGAAGTACAAGATCAGTACTAGTATTTTCTTCTAGAATAGATCCTTTATTTATTTTTTGAAAAAGGTTGAGAGTATATTTTTTTCTATATATTTCTTACATTGTTTGCCTATTACTCATGCAAGTGAAAAACCACAGAAATCTTTGGCGCAGAGAGGGTTAGATACTCTCTAGTGTGCAACTGTACTTTTACAAACAAGTGTTAGTACAGAAGTGGCAATTTATCAGTTCAATGGGACTTTTTGGGCTTGATTCACAAAGCGGTGCTAACTGTTAGCACGGCCGTTTTCGCGTGAATTTTCGCATTGCGCGCGATCGAGAATTTTCGCGCTAAACGAAAACGTTTTAAACGATATCGATTTTGCGGTAAAAATTCGCGTTTGCGCGCAAAAACGTTATCGCTTCGCGCGAAAATTTGCGATCGCGCGCAATATGAAAATTCACGCGAAAACGGCCGTGCTAACAGTTAGCACCGCTTTGTGAATCAAGCCCTTAATGTGCAAGTCTCCCAATACTACTTCTTGGTGCAAAGCTGGAGATCTGCTCCATGCCTTGCTAAAGTAGCTGAGGCCTTTAGTCAGTGAGGTGAGGGCTAGCCTATACCAGAGCATGAATGGCAGTACAGCACCTGCAAGCACATCTTACGCACAGGTTTTATGCACAGGTACACTTACATTTTTAAATCAGAAATATTAATATTCATTCTTCTGCTTTTTATTTTCCTTCCCCATGAGAGAATCATTCTGTCCATAAAATATATTGCTAGGTACAGCCGTGTTTGTTTCTGGTGGTCATGACCAGCCGATCAAGCTTGTTTCTTATCTCTGCTATAATGCAATTAATTTTTGTGTCATGTTTGCTAGTGTAGCTGAATATAGAACAGTTTGCTCAGGAACACAGTGCCAAGGCATTCACTACATGTTCTCTGTCAGTGCTGTGTCCTAGGAAGTATAATTTAGATGTTTTATAAAATCTAACCGTACTATGTCATGTACTTGCTCTTGTACCATATTTGAAATTGTTCATTTAGTCAGGACCTTCAGGAGGTCTTCTGCTGACCAGATGTTTTGAGGATGTACCCGCCACTAGCACATATGTTGAAATATTTTAATACATTTTTGGCCTGAGGATTCTTGCATTTTTCACGTTCTAATAAAAAAAATAATTATTCACTTAACTGTAGTTATGCACATTAAAGGACCAGTAGTGTGAAAAAATATAGGAAAATACACGTGTATGCTTAAGGAGGCGCTGTAGAGACTTACAGACAGTGGAATGCAGTAAATTATTCAGCATACTCACTTTCACTGTAATTCTCCTAGCTTCAGAAACACTTCCTATGTCTATTTTGCTGCATATTGGTATGTAGCCCTGCCATCCCAGTGATGCTTAGCCTAGGCTGTTAAGCTATGGGGAATTATCCTCCAAGAGCGTTCTGGGAAACCAGGTATTCTTTATGGGGATTTCTCAGTTTTCTTTGTTCTCAAAAGCACTTACTGGATGTCAGTTTCTCGGTCTAACTGCCAAATTAGTGTACTGGAGTGTAGGGAGGCTGGCCAGCATCTTTGCATGGATTCTTTCCGGTGAGTGGTTTTGTAAAGAATAAAGCAGCGAATCTCCCATGAGCAGACGGACTGATCTAAAACGTGTCAGATTTATCAGATTTCTACTGCCTACTGTAGGTGATGGGAACATTTGTGTAAACTGCATCTTAATCTAGGGGAAATGTACTGCTTATACAGTGGTTTGCAAAAGTATTCGGCCCCCTTGAAGTTTTCCACATTTTGTCATATTACTGCCACAAACCTTTATCAATTTTATTGGAATTCCACGTGAAAGACCAATACAATGTGGTGTATACGTGAGAAGTGGAACGAAAATCATACATGATTCCAAATATTTTTTACAAATAAATAACTGCAAAGTGGGGTGTGCGTAATTATTCATCCCCCTTTGGTCTGAGTGCAGCCCCAGTCAGTTGCCCATAGACATTGCCTGATGAGTGCTAATGACTAAATAGAGTGCACCTGTGTGTAATCTAACATCAGTACAAATACAGCTGCTCTGTGACGGCCTCAGAGGTTGTCTAAGAGAATATTGGGAGCAACAACACCATGAAGTCCAAAGAACTCACCAGACAGGTCAGGGATAAAGTTATTGAGAAATTGAAAGCAGGCTTAGGCTACAAAAAGATTTCCAAAGCCTTGAACATCCCATGGAGCACTGTTCAAGCGATCATTCAGAAATGGAAGCAGTATGGCACAACTGTAAACCTACCAAGACAAGGCCGTCCACCTAAACTCACAGGCCGAACAAGGAGAGCGCTGATCAGAAATGCAGTCAAGAGGCCCATGATGACTCTGGACGAGCTGTAGAGATCTACAGCTCAGATGGGGGAATCTGTCCATAGGACAATTATTAGTTGTGCACTGCACAAAGTTGGCCTTTATGGAAGAGTGGCAAGAAGAAAGCCATTGTTAACAGAAAAGCATGAGGAGTCCCATTTGCAGTTTGCCACAAGCCATGTGGGGGACACAGCAAACATATGGAAGAAGGTGCTCTGGTCAGATGAGACCAAAATGGAACTTTATGGCCAAAATGCAAAACGCTATGTGTGGCGGAAAACTAACACTGCACATCACTATGAGCACACCATTCCCACTGTCAAATGTGGTGGCTGCTTCATGCTCTGGTGGTGCTTCTCTTCAGCAGGGACAGGGAAGCTGGTCAGAGTTGATGGGAAGATGGATGGAGCCAAATACAGGGCAATCTTGGAAGAAAACCTCTTGGAGTCTGCAAAAGACTTGAGGCGGTAGTTCAACTTCCAGAAGGACAATGACCCTAAACATAAAGCCAGGGCAACAATGGAATGGTTTAAAACAAAACTTATCCATGTGTTAGAATGGCCCAGTCAAAGTCCAGATCTAAATCCAATCGAGAATCTGTGGCAAGATCTGAAAACTGCGGTTCACAAACGTTGTCCACCTAATCTGACTGAGCTGGAGTTGTTTTGCAAAGGAGAATGGGCAAGGATTTCAGTCTCTAGATGTGCAAAGCTGGTAGAGACATACCTTAAAAGACTGGCAGCTGTAATTGCAGAAAAAGGTGGTTCTACAAAGTATTGACTCGGGGATGAATAATTACGCACACTCCACTTTGCAGTTTTTTTTGTGTTTTTTTTTAAATGTTTGGAATCATGTATGATTTTCGTTCCACTTCTCACGTGTACACCACTTTGTATTGGTCTTTCACGTGGAATTCCAATAAAATGGATCCATGTTTCTGGCAGTAATATGACAAAATGTGGAAAACTGCAAGGGGGCCGAATACTTTTGCAAACCACTGTATGTAAGTGTACACATGTATTGTATATAAACATGCCTGCACACCTCCCTGCATTAGGCAATACGGCTGAAATTAAATTGACAAGTGAGATTTCAACTGCAGTTGTTTCTGCGCTTTCTCTTTCTGTGCTTTTCTATCTGATTTTGTTTTGTTTTACTCTGAGACATGCAATCATGCTGTGATTTCATTGCCTTTCTCCCATTTTCCACTGTAGTTTTTTTGCCCAGTCGGGTGTACAATGCGACTGTGGTTCATTTGCAAGTTTTGACAGGAGAGAAAAAAAAACGGGTGGGAAAATATTCTTAATTGCCGAAACATGGAAAAATCACAAAGCGTTGAGATTGTTCTGCAATTTTCCTGTACTACTATATTTCGTATAGAATCTAGAGCACGAAAAATGCAGCAGGCACAATAATAGCATTCAATAAAAATCGCATCAAATTGATTGAAACATCCCTGTGCGGTTTCCATAAGTTAAGTGAGTGCCTAGCATTTTGTAATCCGATAGCGACTGAAATTGCGTCACAAAATGCTGGTAGTTGAATACAGCCCTTTGTAATTTGGTCCACAATAGACAAAAGATCCCATCCACCGTGACAGTCATTATTGATCGCCTAATTGCACACTTGTACCCACCTCCCAAGATTGCAGAAATGAATGCTCGTTGCTCAAAAAATTGCCCGTCCTCTGAAGAATCGTGAGGTGGGTACAAGCCTTTACTGCCACAGAACACTGTGTGCAAGGATATTAAAAATATGTAATGTATGATTGTTTACATGTTTATGCCTTGTAATTGTGCATATAAATGTGTTATACAGATTTTTTTATTTTTAAAATGTATTCCTTTTTTAATGTTAATGTATCTTATATAATTTCTTTAGTATCAAGGATATGGAAAACATGGCTTCTTTATGGCATTAGATGTTAAACCTTTTCTTTTTTTAACTTATAAGTTTGATTATATTAATAGAACTTACAATCAAGCAGAAAGATAAGCAGTGTGTAAAGTACATACAATCACACATATACGTAAATAAGATGTTCTAGCTTTTAATTAGACCAATATGTTCAACAGATAATGCCCCCTCTTCCCTGCATGATCAGATCCCAATTGTAAGAATAGTTTCTGAAACCCAGACTCTTTCATAGCTGATCAATTTCAGTTTCAATAAATGGCTAAATGTAGATTTGTGCATTTCACCAATCCTGAAATGAGGATCAGAGCTACTGAAGAGATGAGGGGATCATAGGATGGTTATTTTTCATTTGTCAGCCAGTGATGTTGCTGATCAACAAATCTGAGTATCCAGATTTTAGTACATAGTCAACCTGAGTAAAAAGCTACAAACATAACTTTACACTGTGGAATAAAGATACAACCTTTCTGAAATTGTAACTATAGTCTAGCAGTCCTTTTCATGTAGAGCTTCAAATATTAATGTGTTCTACTTCTTGCATCAGGAAAATCAGGATTCAAGTTTCCATTACATATTTTATAACCTTAGAGCCACAAAATTGGCTATTTTGATTCATTGATTAAGCAAAGCCTGAGTAATGTCTCACATTCTCTTGTAGTTGCTGCGAGAGCTAATAGAGCGGAGGACCAGTTCTGTAGACCCCAATGACCAAGTAGCCATGGGCAGGTAAGTGTAAAGCATTCTACAGTCTCACTCTTGTCTCTGGCATGTGTCTTCTCTGATGAGAGAGGAGAAAGTCTAACAGCACAGAGGTCAAGTACAATTACATGAGCCATAAAGACTGGATAAAACTATTCTTCTTGACATTAATCATGGTCTGTAATGTTTTCCGGTGATGTCACAGCCATTATTCTTTAAGAGAAATTTCATTAGGCCCGACATTAAATGTGCAATAACTTATTTCTGTGCCCCTCATCCTCCCATTCCATGTAATAAGATGTAGTAGAGCAATAAGCATTCACAAATCCCAGTGCATTTTTGTAAGAGTTTTATTTTTGTATGTAGAACACACTACATAAAATACAAAATTGTTATGCAAAAACATTTGAGAAACTATAATAGCTGTAAAAGAAATAACAGAATTTCAGATGGAAGGCGAGCAGATCTTGTCCTATAACTTTGTGTTCAGGCGAAATGTCCATTGAAGCCTTATATACCAATACTGATAAACTGTTAAGCAAATAAACTCCTGGCTAAAACTTTAACAATGGAAAGCCAGATATACATATATAAAATGTAGTTACAATGGACGTCTACCTGATATCGATCACTTGCCTTATTAGGGTGCCAATACATTACTCGATTTTCAGCATTGATAGTCAAGCAATTTCTGGCAGAGATGGATGCCGCAACATGGCCACCGATCGTTAGTGTTGATCAATTTCCGGATGAAAAGGAACAATCGGGCATGCTGGAAAATCTCGGTCACAAAGGCTTGATCGGGTCCGCAGCGGTAACTACATTGGTATGCCCATGTCCAGAGGACCCCTGGCCAGTCTCCACCCCAAGTGTTTGTGTACACCCTATGATGAATGTCGCAGGCTCACCTGTCACACCGGCGCATCTCCTCCTCTCCTCCTGTGTCTGGTGTCTTTATGAGTTGCCATCACAAGCGTGTGTACGATGTGACACCATCGCATGAGCTAATGCCACTACATGTGGTGGGCCCACGTGGTACTGGCGCTTGCGGTGGCAGTTCAAATAAGACACGAGTTATGCCAGTGTGGCAGATGAGCCTGTAACACTCACCACAAGAGAAATGGCCCGGGAGGTGGTGGCGCTAGGATAATTTGGAAATCTGTCTGCAGTGTGTGAGCAGGTAATAGATCCCTCAGATTCGATCAGAGAGAGATCGATCTGGTGACCATTGTTTTTTGTATGGTCACATTGTCCCCAATGCAGCTGCAAGCTTTGTACTGCTTGCTGCTGCATAAAGCTATGGAGCCTCACTTTTGTACCACTTCCCAAGAACTCCTCACCTGAGTGCCATCGCTTGATCTCCAGACGAACAACTTTCTCAATTAATGTTCAGTCGACTAAGCAGTTAAATACAGTTCTAATTGAGGGAAATCCTCGTCAAGCACTTATTAGATTCAATGGGTTTTTTATTTTTTTAAATCTAACATTTAATCTGCAAAATTTATGCTTGCTTTAAAGGGACTCTGAGCGCTAAATAAAAATGAAATTTTGACTTACCTGGGGCTTCCTCCAGCCTCCCTTAGCCCGCGAGGTCTTTTGGCATCCTCTTCTTTCCTCTTCCGGTCCTGCTGGTGGCTCCAGTAATTGGCGACTTCGGGTGAAGTCCTGCATGTGCACCGCCGCCGCTGACCCGTCGCGTCATCACACCAGCCACCATAAGCCTCCAATGCATGCACGGTTCCCTAAAGACTGAACCGCACATGCGCAGGAGGTTTACAGCAGCCGGCGTGATGACGCAACGGGGGTGCGCACGCGTAACTTCATCCGAAGTCACCGATTACTAGAGCTACCAGCAGGACCAGGAGATGGAAAAAGAGGATGCCGGAGGACCTTGAGGGCTATAGGGGACTGGAGGAAGCCCCAGGTAAATCCAAATTTTGTTTTTATTTAGCACTCAGGGTCCCTTTAACAGGCATCTAAACTGTTCTCCTTTCTTCTAGAATATCATAATTTCTATGCTGGTAATGTGACTCTTGCCTGGGTATTGTGGTGGAAAGGGAAAGAATATGCTCAGTGAAAAAATGGACATCTAATTCTTCCTGTGTCAGTTGAGAAGGTTTGTTCTCACTTTGTTTGTTCCCACTTCTGTCCCAGTGACATTGGTCATTTTGGCAAGAAATTAAGGGGAACTCTCACTAGCTGGAATATACAGCAGTATAAAACATAAAACATAATTTTCCCATGCTAACGTAAAATCATTTTGTCTCCTTGGTGTGATTCCATATTAAAGGGTAATGATACTTTTAAAGAGGTAAAGCACAGTGATTAGTAGTCCTTCATCTGTGCTTAAAGTACACATGAATAAAAAAAAAGTGAAAAATTACATACTTGCCTCAGTAGTGGGAAGCCTCTGTATGGTCCAAATGTTTCCTGAATCCTCATGCAGCCCACTGATACAGCACATGGACCCTCTGTACCTATTTAACTCAGTACAAGTCAAATAGGTTTCTTCAGGCCACACTCCCTGCTGTGGACAAGGACAAGCGCACTTGGACTGGGCATGACCAGTAGAATGAAGCACTCGTGCATGGAGGAAAAAAAGGAGTAAAGGCTGCCCACACCAAGAGTGCTTCAGAGCTTTTCTGAGCACCAGTGCTTTCCAGTGTTTTGAAAAGTGTTTGGACAATGAAATGCTATGGGCTATTTCACACCAAATCGCTATAAAATCAATCCAAAATTGCTTCAAAATCGCTAGTACTTTTTGATGTGAAACATCCATGATAGCACTTGCAAGTAAAACTGAGCAAACAGATCAAATGCAGACCTATAGGTCTGCTTCCATGTCAAATAAAAACTGATCCGTATCCGCCATGAACACGATGAGAAAATTGAGCGGACCCTGAACAGGTCCGCTCTGCACCGAATGAACCATCGCAAGTTAGAACCAAGTTTAATACTGGTGCCACTTTTTGCTTCTCTCTACCGAATTTACAGAAGTAGGAAAACCTGGTTGCAATGACGTTTTGCTTTCCAACTTCAGAGATGTAGCTTTTTAAAAGACGTTCCATATTACATAGGGGAGACACAGGGACAGATGCTGAGATTTTAAGCAGTGCCCAGGCATTAAAGCATTGTATTATTTAGAGTAGAATAGCCAAAGGTTTTTGAAAGTGTATCCAGAAATGAATATGGTAAAAAAAACAACAACACACAATTGTAATGGATTTCCCACGGTAACGTGCTGTACTATAGATTTTAAAATATGTATTGGTATAACTCTTTGGTTCACATGTTAAAACAGCTTTCAGAACCTCCTGCCCTTTTGCGGGGCATGTAGCAATACCCTTTATTGATTAACCATTGATCATCTCTATAATTATTATTTAACTCTCTAGCTTCAACTCTGCCTTATTCTCTGCGGACAGGAGTGAATTATTGACAAAATAAATACTGCCTCGTGGTCTGAACATATTTCTATTATGTCTAGTGTGGCTTGTTTTGAAATACAATAGGCTACACATACCTATTCCTTTTTAAATGATAAAACATATATCTTATCACAATGTAAAGAAGTTATGTATAATAATTGCAGCACAGAAGCCAGTGGAAAGAGGGCAATTGTAATGAAGGCCAGTAATTGTTTTCCTAAAGTTTATGCTCTCTACTGCTGTTGGCGCTGTTAAAACTAATTATTGATGAATGTATAAATACATAAAAAATACACTCACAATGATTGCTACCTTGTATGTTTTTAATTCTTCCATAACCTGCATTCTAAACTTTGACAAGCCTGATGGTTACATCTTTATCACAATACTTTTTTTTTTATCATTTTGTACAGTGCCAGCATTTCCATAGCACTTACCTGTCACATTAATAAACCATGACTAAATACAAAGGGTTATATAGATAATACATAGACATACGGCACATCCAGTAGAGCAGAGCTCCCCAACCCCATCCTCAAGGCCCACCAGCCGTACATGTTTTGCAGGAAACCACAACATGCACAGGTGGGGTCACTAATGTCTCAGCAGACCTGATTAACTCCCTTAGTGGATTTCGACAACACATGCACTGTTGGTGGGCCTTGAGGACAGGGTTAAGGAACACTGCAGAGTAGAGGGTTTGCAATAGGAATGGCAGAGCAGGATATAGCAATACCTGTATTCCCAGTCACTCAGTGTCCTCTCTTCAAAATCTTTTTCTTAACAATTCCTTTTCTTCTCAAGGTCCACTGCTTTACCGCAGTTTTTTTTTCTCTGCTACCAAAATACTCCAGTCTCCCTCTTGGTCCTGCAACCATAATCTTATCAGGGTAACTGGAGGAGTAATGCCCATACACTTGTTCAATTTTCCCAAAAGACGTGATCATTATGATAAAATCTGCCAGAGATCATGCAGGTTGTAAAGATCTTGCTTTAAATAGGGCTGTTCTTGTGTGTGGCAATAGCTGTGGTGGATCTAATGGTGGCCATACATGGTACAATTTTTCAATTAGATAATTTAGTTCAATTATTCCGTTAGATCTAATATAAAGATTTTTCCAGCATGTCCGATCATTTTTCCCGAAAAAACTGGATAATCGTTCGAATTTCTTGATCGAAATTTTTTTTTTCAACTTTCAATCAATTCGATCATTTAGATCGAAAAAACTGGAAAATCGAACGTTTTTATTGTACCGTGTATGGCCACCATAAGGATGACCGATGGAAACAGCCCCTTGGCTCCTCCCCATCTAAAATGTGCTCCCCCAGACCTGTGGAGAGTGGTGCATCAGGGCGCACACTCACCTGTCCGCTGGCAGGTTTCTTTTGTGTCCTCTCCTGTTACTGTCGCCCATGACCAATGTCATGTACATGGTCAGGTAACGTACATGCCACCAGATCATGGGATACAGGTACCCTGGCATTGATGGAGTGAGGAGAGAGTAGGAGTAGTGACTGGTGGACAGGTGAGCGTATCTCTGTATGGTCTGGTCAGGATGTTATCTGATGGCAGAATCTGGTGGCTATCTGTAAGTGTATGGCCACCTTAAAAGACAACTGTAACGAGAGGCATATGGATGCTGCCATATTTATTTCCTTGTAAGCAAGACCAGTTGCTTAGCTATCCTGCTGATCCTCTGCCTCAAATACTTTTGGCCATAGATCCTGAACAAGTATGCAGTAGATCAGGTGTTTCTGACATTTTTGTAAAATCTGACAATATTAGATGTATGCTTGTTTCGGGCTTGATTCAGACACCACTGCAGCCAAATAGACCAGCAGGGCTGCCAGGCAGCTTGTATTGTTAAAAAGTAAATTATGACAGCCTCCATATCCCTCTCAAACGCCTAAAGTTTCCAGTGATCAAGTAGGCAGAAGTTGTGTCAGTACTTCTGTTTAGTTTGTGAATCTTTGGTTTGTAAATGCTTTTTCATTTGTAATGTAGCTTCTGTGATGTTCAAAAAGAGTCAAACCAGCTGTGTTTTCCTGACCAGATGAGATCCCCTTTTGCATGATACTATCAAACTGCTTATTCTTCATGTCCTAAATGTAATACTGCTTCGCTGAAATTAAAGTGAACCTCCAGACTAAAGATCGACTCAGCAGGACTAAAAAGTCCTGGTGTTTCTTTAATAGTTTCACAGCATCAGAACTTTGTTTCTCTTATACAAGCCTCATTTTTAGCTGCACAGAAGAAAACTGCCCAGGCTTTTTTCCCCTGATGCTGTGCAAAGCATGATGGGATTTCTGATGTTGTTGTTCTCGTTCTGCTGTTTTGGTGCAATTTTTTTTTTTAACATTTTGAATTTAACATTTGAAGCCTAGCGTGTGCAGCTGGGAGGAGTTATCAGGACACAGGACAGTTGGAAATGTCTTATGCTCCCTGTCACCTCCTTTCAACTAAAAATATGGCTGCCCCCATGACAAAGATGGCAGCCCCCATGAATCACAAACATTTGCCTGTTCTTTTAAAACAGGGTGGGTAAAAAAAATTATATTACCTCTCTATTCTAATTAACATAACTAATGTAACTTAATGACAGTATGTTTGTTTAGGCTGAAGTTCCCCTTTAAACTTTTTGCTTATAGCACTGGTAATAAGTAAGTCTGGATACAGGAAAGCAGAATCCGCACACCCGCAGGTAAAGTCCAAGGGTTTTTATTCAATGTAGTTCACAAAGGCAGTAAAATGGCTGACATGTTTCGGATCTTATCCTTACTCATAGCCTAAACATACTGAAATGCAGGTGGTCCATATATACAGCCCAGGCTCCACCCCTAGGTGTATACAACCAAGAGGCCAGAAAGATTTAAAGCCGCAGGACTCAGCCTGCACAGGAGTGTAAGTCAATGGGCATATATATACATGGAAAGACCACCCTCACAAAAATCACAAATACATTAATAATAATACATGATACAAAGATACAATAATGAAAAGTACAAGCATACAAATGTATAAAAATACAAAAGTACAAAGAGTACAAAAACAGAAATAAAACATTTTCAGTATATAAAATTGATATCCCACCTAGCGTTAAGACCATACGGTTCCCTGGTACCCATCTGTAGGATCCAAAAAGCCTCCCGTGTACGTAATTTCATATAGAGATCACATCGTCTAAAGGGGGCAATAACCCTCTCAATCCCCTGGAATGAGAAGCCCTCCATATTACAACCATGCTTCTCCCTGTAGTGTCTCGCAACATTGCTAATATTATCTGTGTTCCAGGAGGCCGCATTAAAATGCTCAGAGATCCTTTGTCTCAAGCACCGCGTGGTGCAACCCACATATTGTAGGTTGCAAATCGTGCATGTGACCACATAGACAACAGATTTAGTACTGCAGTTAATAAATTGTCGTATAGAAAAAGTTTTTTGATTAGCAGTCGAAGAGACACCACGTGAGGAACGATGGTAAATGCAATAATTACAGGAGGGAAGTCCACATCTATGTGACCCTAAAAGGGACAACCATGTAGATCGCTGGGAAACAGAATTGGATTGAAACAAGCTGGGGGAAAGGGTAGACGACAAGGATGGGGCCCTTTTATAAGCAAATCTGCACCCCGGCTCCAGTATTTTATGCAGCTTATCATCAGCATACAGTACAGGTATATACTTCTTGATCACACCAACAACTTGGTTATATTGTTGACTATATGTAGTAGTAAAGTTTAAAGGGGCAGCATTCGAATCCCGTGCATCGCCAGGGCTGTTACTCAGAAGTCTATCCCTGTCTCTAGAACTGGCAATTCTTTGGGCCCTATCTAAAACAGAGTCAGGGTAGCCCCTAGACCTGAAACGTGATCTAAGAGCAGAAAATTCCTGAATGGTGAACTCCTCTGTGGAGCAGTTTCTCCTCGCCCTAATGTATTCACCTACGGGGACCCCTCTAAGTGTATGTCTCGGATGACAACTGGTGGCTTGAAGTAAGGAATTTCCAGCACAAGGCTTCCTATACGTTCTGGTCTCTATCCTACCTGACTCACCAAAACCAAATAAGGTAATATCAAGAAAATCTATTTGCATATCATTGGATATACAGGTGAAGGAAAGATTGAAATCATTTGCGTTAAGGTATGACAAAAATTCTTGCAAAGTGTCATCTGTACCCTGCCAAATTAGCAGGAGGTCGTCAATGAAACGGCCGTACCAAACAATAGAGTCTAAAAAGGGGTTCAAATCTCCAAAAATGCGGAGCTCCTCCCACCACCCCATAAAGAGGTTGGCGAGAGAGGGCGAAAATTTCGCTCCCATAGAAGCTCCGCACTTCTGGAGATAGAACCCCCCATCAAATGAAAAATAATTATGTGACAGGAGGAACTCCGTCACTACCAAAATATAGGCTTGGAGTGAAGCTGAAAAAGAGCTATATGTAGACAAGTGAAACTCAAGAGCAACACCCGCTAAGCCATGTGGGATAGAGGAATATAGAGCCCTAACGTCAAGGGTCACCCATTTGTAGTGTGGTTGCCAATGTACATCATCTAAACTAGCCAGAACATGTTTCGTGTCCTTGATGAGGCCTGGAAGTCTCAAAACTAAGGGCTGCAGGTGGGAATCCAGCCATTCACCCAATCTCTCCCCAAGGGACCCAATCCCAGAAACAATGGGCCTACCCTCTGGTGGGGTGGCAGGTTTGTGCACCTTGGGGAGGTGATGGAAGATGGGAATGACTGGATTCCGTACCCTAAGATATTCAGCCATATTCTTCTTGAGTAGCCCCATAGATTCTCCTATAGAGATCAGTTGGTCAAATTCCAACTTATAGTCAAAAGTAGGGTCCCCAGAGAGATGTATGTAAGTGTTAGGGTCCTGCAGCTGGCTTGAACCCCTTTTTAGACTCTATTGTTTGGTACGGCCGTTTCATTGACGACCTCCTGCTAATTTGGCAGGGTACAGATGACACTTTGCAAGAATTTTTGTCATACCTTAACGCAAATGATTTCAATCTTTCCTTCACCTGTATATCCAATGATATGCAAATAGATTTTCTTGATATTACCTTATTTGGTTTTGGTGAGTCAGGTAGGATAGAGACCAGAACGTATAGGAAGCCTTGTGCTGGAAATTCCTTACTTCAAGCCACCAGTTGTCATCCGAGACATACATTTAGAGGGGTCCCCGTAGGTGAATACATTAGGGCGAGGAGAAACTGCTCCACAGAGGAGTTCACCATTCAGGAATTTTCTGCTCTTAGATCACGTTTCAGGTCTAGGGGCTACCCTGACTCTGTTTTAGATAGGGCCCAAAGAATTGCCAGTTCTAGAGACAGGGATAGACTTCTGAGTAACAGCCCTGGCGATGCACGGGATTCGAATGCTGCCCCTTTAAACTTTACTACTACATATAGTCAACAATATAACCAAGTTGTTGGTGTGATCAAGAAGTATATACCTGTACTGTATGCTGATGATAAGCTGCATAAAATACTGGAGCCGGGGTGCAGATTTGCTTATAAAAGGGCCCCATCCTTGTCGTCTACCCTTTCCCCCAGCTTGTTTCAATCCAATTCTGTTTCCCAGCGATCTACATGGTTGTCCCTTTTAGGGTCACATAGATATGGACTTCCCTCCTGTAATTATTGCATTTACCATCGTTCCTCACGTGGTGTCTCTTCGACTGCTAATCAAAAAACTTTTTCTATACGACAATTTATTAACTGCAGTACTAAATCTGTTGTCTATGTGGTCACATGCACGATTTGCAACCTACAATATGTGGGTTGCACCACGCGGTGCTTGAGACAAAGGATCTCTGAGCATTTTAATGCGGCCTCCTGGAACACAGATAATATTAGCAATGTTGCGAGACACTACAGGGAGAAGCATGGTTGTAATATGGAGGGCTTCTCATTCCAGGGGATTGAGAGGGTTATTGCCCCCTTTAGACGATGTGATCTCTATATGAAATTACGTACACGGGAGGCTTTTTGGATCCTACAGATGGGTACCAGGGAACCGTATGGTCTTAACGCTAGGTGGGATATCAATTTTATATACTGAAAATGTTTTATTTCTGTTTTTGTACTCTTTGTACTTTTGTATTTTTATACATTTGTATGCTTGTACTTTTCATTATTGTATCTTTGTATCATGTATTATTATTAATGTATTTGTGATTTTTGTGAGGGTGGTCTTTCCATGTATATATATGCCCATTGACTTACACTCCTGTGCAGGCTGAGTCCTGCGGCTTTAAATCTTTCTGGCCTCTTGGTTGTATACACCTAGGGGTGGAGCCTGGGCTGTATATATGGACCACCTGCATTTCAGTATGTTTAGGCTATGAGTAAGGATAAGATCCGAAACATGTCAGCCATTTTACTGCCTTTGTGAACTACATTGAATAAAAACCCTTGGACTTTACCTGCGGGTGTGCGGATTCTGCTTTCCTGTATCCTGATCTGCCGCACTGGCTTCCAGCACCTTGCCTTGGTAACAGAGGTTGAGCGATCTCACCCACCACTTTAATAAGTAAGTCTGACCTAATCTTTGCCTCTTCTCCTAAGTAATGTCCCATATTCTCACCAGTAGAAGCTGGAGGGGCATATAAGAGACTGATATTGTGCAGGCCTGTGCTTGCAGCAAGACACAGTCTGCTCATCAACCAGTAGAAATCACTGTTTGATGACTTTCTGGTACAAGGGATTGGCAACATTTTCCCTATTATCTATATGTTCAGTGATGGCAATGGATTCTAAACTATAGCTCGATTTTAATTTACAGGCAGTGGCTTGCAATTCAGAAGCTAAGAAGCAAAATCAAGAAGAAGGTGGATACAAAAGCAAGTAAAGGGAGGAAAGTGCGGTAAGTAAACTTGTCCAATTAGAATGTCCTGTTGGCTATAAAAACACGATCACTGTAGTGTTGTGAAATATTTTTCAAAAATAGTGCTGTATATGCTTTTTAACAATGATTTTATCAGCTTGCAAACTGCAGCTATTTGCAGGGCTATTATTACCCTTGAGTCATTACAGAACACTTTCTATAAGGCTTTGGAACTCAGTCTGGTTTCCCCAAGTCCTTACTACTGTAAAAGCATCTCTCATTCAGCTACACTGCATCAAATTAGACTTTCTTTTACAGTGTTTTGGAGCAGTTGAGTCAGTAATTAAAAATGAATACTTGTATTTTTACATGGGATTTGTTAGAGGATATCTTGTGGACCTGAAATCCAAGCATAAAACTTGATAGCGGATATAGTTCATATGCTTGAGCACTCTGAGGGCCCTTTTACACTTAGGGGAACCTTAACTGAGAGGGATATGGATGTTTCCTTTTAAACAATACCAGTTGCTTGTCAGTCCTTCCGATCTCTTGGGCTGCAGTAGTGGCTGAATCACACACCTGAAACAAGCATGCAGCTAATCCAGTCTGACTACAGTCAGAGCACCTGATCGACATGCTTGTTGAGGGGCTGTGGCTAAAAGTATTAGAAACACAGGATCTGCAGGAGAGTCAGGCAATTGTGTTATTTTAAAAGGAAAAATCCATATCCTTCGCAGTTTAGGTTCCCTTTAATGAGTTGGTATGCGTTAGTATGCATTTTTTCCATAGCAGTGCATTGCGAAGATGATTTCAGTTAAAACAAACTCTTATAGTGGGAACTGTGCCGTAGGAAATCATGGGCATTACTTTGCAAATCCGTTTTCTTTCAGTTATAACTGATTAAGTGTGAAAGGGGCCTGAGACACAGAGACTGACGGTTACATTCAGCTGAGGCCAAAAAATAAAGATAAACCTGTTTTTCTAAATTGATAAACATAACATAAACTGGGGGGTATCTAAAAGTCATTTTTAGGAGTAGGAGGATACAATTGTTTATCACTTCAGTTTGTTTTCACTTAAAGCAGATCCGAGATGAAAAACTAACTATAACAAGTAACTTGTCTATATATCTTATCTAAAGTTTAGATAGTTTACACAGAAAATATAGCTGCAAACAGCTTTAATAGAAAATGATTATTTCTTCCTGTGATACAATGACTGCAGCCATGTTGTTTGTAAACATTACACAGAGGCAGGCTTATCTGTATCTTGATCACTAAGCCTGTGAAAAAACCTAACCCCCCCCTCCTCCCCTCTGCCTCTGAAATCAATGGCTAGTAACACCACCTCCTCCTCCTGCCCAGACTGAGCTCCCATGAGCCCTTGCTACTGCCAAGGCTCTCCGAAAACCTGTGGGCATGGTTTATTTAGTTTATAGGGAATTAGAATATTAAAACAAAAACAAAAAAGTATTTGGCTTGAGGAATGCCCTATAAACAATAGGAAAAGAACACAATTATGCAATGAGTAAAAGTTCACCTCAGATGCACTTTAAGTATTACTTCAATCGCCCAAAGTGGGTTTCAGCTCTCCCACCTTTCTCAAGGGCATACCCATGTTAAGTGCTGTCATGTTTATGGCCCTCACAAGTCTATATCTTTAAATGACTGGGCTACAAGACCCAATACATTTATGTGGAAGGTGATAACCAAGCAAATGTACAAGATTCGTATAACACATTGGCCACAGGGCCAGTAGATGTTTGGAGAAATGAGGCCTAAAAAGTTGACCATTTTATAATTCCGTCAGAATTTTTCAATATGCCAGACTGTGCCTGAGGATCATGTGATCATTGGATAGAGACAGGATCTTATAAGTGGACAGTGGCCTTAAACATTCCAGTAAATCCACTATGGTAAGATTGGGAAAAACAAATAGAGAGTTCTGAAATGGCCAATTCAAAGTTTGAGGAATTGAACCAGGTTGTATTCCCAAAAATCTCAATCTAACAGGTTAAAAACTCTCCATGGAGGATTGGGCAAACATTTCTCTCCTTCAATTTCTTAGGCCTGGGACCCACTAGCAGCTCTTTTCTAAGTACTTGTGATTTGAAAAGCTCTTGCTAATGCAATGCTATGGGGGATTTTTAAAAAATCACATCGCTCAAGTGGGATCACGTTCATAGCATTACATTAGCAAGAGCTTTTCCCATCATAAGCACTTAGAAAAGGGCTGATAATGAGTTACAGGCCAAAGGCTGATAGACAATTATAAGATAGGTCCATTGGGGTAAATACAAGACATAAGAGCCAAGGGTATGGTTACCTTTTCCACCACAGAAAATTGCATAATTGATAATATTTTGTTGAATAAAATTTGCAAGGTCAGACTTCAGTTTTATCTTATTAAATTATAAATATATATATATATTTTACATGGAGTATACTTATTTTTTAACATGTCTATAAGCTAATAACTGGAATTTCCATTTAACAACCAGTATTTGTAGTTGCCATATTTGAGAAAATCTGCTTTCAAGGGATATATTTTTCTGGAACATTACTGTCAGTATTTGATGGCAATCCTCTGTAAGCAAACTGATTTTCTAAATTCATTTTTGCAGATACAGCCATTTTCAGTCACTTCGAGATAAAATAATATATTGTAGTTGAGTTGTGTCCAGTTACAGTTTTAATACTTAAAATATTTTGTGCTGCTTTGAGGCAGCCTTCAAGTAGCTCTAATCATTCAGATATGCCTGAATGATAAAAATGATGGTTAGCAGTGTCAAAGTCTGTGCAGCTCATTCACGCTGAGGCTTTTTAAGAGGCCTTCTTAGATTGGGTTTAGTCTGAGTAGGGTGGCTTTGACTCTTTTATGATGGTGGCCAACATCTCTAATAAATTTTCTCTGACGTAGGCGCACTTGTATTGAACTCTGCAGTGCCACTGTACTGTTGCTAAGACCGGGCTGCTTGTAACTTTAAAGCACTGCTCTTCATAATGCCTTGAGTTCTATTACGAATGAATCCCATGTTATATCGAATAAAATATTTTCTATGGCCACAATAAAGAGCTGTTCATTGCGTGCTCTAATGTTAATACAATACATTTCCTTACGATTCTACAGTCCACACTGATCTTGTAGGAAAAAAGCCAGGATGTGTCCACATGCAGCACATCAGATAGAAAGTCAGGCAAGTCAGTCTGGGTCAGTTGTGGCATAGTAATTTTTAAGATTGATGTTCTTAGATAATTTATTAAAAGAGGAAAGAGCTGCTTTGTTGGCCTGAAAAGCCTGTAATTATTGGCTATCAATATTCTTTTCTGTCAGCATCACACATAATTGGATGTATTCATGATTCAGTCAAAAGCCGCTGACAACATCACACAACTGAGTCACACTCTCAAAGCTTTTGAAATAATGCAGCGCCGTCTCTGTGCGACACAGACTGTACTCGTTCACCATGAGATCAAGGCCCTAGCATGGCAATCTTATTACCCTGCTCTAGATAACAATGGAACAGACCCAACCAGATCAGTAGCAGCAGCAGCAGAGAGTTGAACAAAGTGTTCAATTACAGTTTGAGCAAAACATCCTTCCTCTATGAAATGTTTAAGCATGTTGTACTGTACTTTCAGAAACATGCAAATATAATACTGAAATAAGAATATCAGGGACTTGCTGATCCCATTCTTTGGACTTCAGACTTGAAGCTGGATCTGTGGTGTCTATTCCCATGCCTTAAAAAATGGAGAATAGATTTAAACATAAAAATAAAATTAAAAATGTTATTTGTTAGCAAAGACAACAGGGAAATGCTCAATGTATTGGAATTATGTGGAACTTAAAGGGGAACTGAAGAGAGAGGTATATGGAGGCTGTCATGTTTATTTCCTTTTAGACAATACCAGTTGCCTGGCAGCCCTGCTGATCCTCTGCCTCTAATACTATTAGCCATAGCCCCTGAACAAGCATGCAGCAGACCAGGTGTTTCAGTGGTTCAGACTTATAAGTCTGATCTGACAAGACTAGCTGCATGCTTGTTTCTGGTTTAATCAGATACTAGTGCAGAGAAATAGAACAGCAGGGCCGCCAGGTAACTGGTATTGATTAAAAGGAAATAAACATGACAGCCCCCATATACCTCTCTCTTCAGTTCCCCTTTAAAGAGGAACTTCAGCCTAAACAAACATACTGTCATTAAGTTACATTAGTTATGTTAATTAAAATTGATAGGTAATATAATCTCTTACCCACCCTGTCCGGACCTCCCAGTGTCCAAAGGAAGAACTTTTTTGTGTGACAGAGCGACATTCAGCACAATATCTGGAGCTTGATAAGTGCACATGGCTATATGCAACATGGTTTTGAGGACATAGTGACATAGTGTCAATAGGACCATCTGCCCCTTAGGTAGAGGAGGGAAAGCTGCATGTCACAGTGTGTGGGGTGTATGCTGTTGGTGGTGGCAACCAAATTAGGTCATTTGACGGTGGTGTGGGCGATTTCAGAGGCATCGCTGGGCGATCGTCACACACATTAACCGTCTGGCCCTTGGTTATAATTTATATAGAAAGCTGATGTCATGATAAGCGGTTCATTTAAATGTTTTTAATTTTAGTGAGGGTTAAAACCCTGCTATGGCAAGATTAAAGTGTTTTTTTTTGTATGTGCAAATTGAGACAATTGTGAAACAGTTTTTTTATTTGTTATTGTCTCAAGTTTTTACTCACCTACCACCATCACATTTGCATTCCTTCACTGCTGCTGTCACCCCTGCTTTGTCCACTGCACGGGAAAAGCGACGGTATACAGATCTAAGCCTCATCCAGAAGCATCCTGCTCCCATTGGATTGCAACAGGCCAATGAGAATCCTCTTTTGGCTTTACATATCAGGAAACTACATTGAATTCGACAAGCTGTTTGTTCATTTGAATAGATAACAACTCTAGTCTTTTAACTGTTGCTTTGCAGGAGAACAGCATGGAAATTCAAACAATAAACAATTTCTTAGTAGGGCTAGTACTATTTATTTATTTCATTGTGTCATATGTCAATCCAGGTACACTTTAAGCCTTGGATTGTGAACTCTTGTAGTGCAAAAAAAAAAGGGGGGGGGGGAGCACGGCCCAGTTCTAAGTAGGATTGGGATTGTACATTGACATGTTTATAAATTCACGTCACTTTGGGTGCCCTTTAAATAATTTATATAGAAAGACACTCTGAGCACCACTGCTCAGATGCATAATCAGTCCTCAATCATATACTATGGAAGCTTAGAGTGAATCAGATTGCACCTTCTCTATATATCATCAAATTAATACAAGATACTAAAACACAACCAATTATAATCTGGAATCATAATGTAGACTGTGCTATGAGATGGAACGAAGCACATTTCTATAAATTAGCTATTAAACTGGCTAGGATGTTGGCTAATAAATTAAGAAGCTAAGAAGATCCTAACACTGTACTCCAAATTAATTTCCTTCCTACGTTCCATATGTGATCTATGTTGAGTAAATCAAAATCTATATAACGTAAGCTTAGAAATACAAATCTTGTTTCTCAATTCTATGGATTAAGTTAAAATTCTCCAACTTGGCAGCAATACTTCAGGCACATAAAATAAGACTGTTTCAAAGGAGGAGATCCAACAACTTTGAAAAATGAAAACTGAAAAAATCATGTGGACCTGATAGCTTCAAAGCACTATATAACAGTCCTTAAAGGACCACCGTCACGAAAATCTTAAAAACCAAAATGTATATAAACACGTACAAATAAGAAGTACGTTTCTTCCTCGGTAAACTGAGACATAGTTTACTTTTCTCTTATGTTGCTGCCACTTACAGTAAGTAGTAGAAATCTGAAACTACCGACAGGTTTTGGGCTAGTCCATCTCTCCATAGGGGATTCTCAGCATGACCTTTATTCTTTATAAAGACACTCATGAAAAGGATTTATAGAAAGATGCTGGCCAGCCTCCCTGCACACCATACACTTTTTTGGCAGCTGGACAGAGCAACTGCCATTCACTAAGTGCCTTTGAAAATAAAGCCCTAAGAACCCCCCATGAGGAGAAGGACTAGTCCAAAACCTGCCGGTTCTTTCAGATTTCTACTACTTACTGTAAGTGACAACAACATAGGAGAATAGTAATTTATGGATCATTTTACTGTGAAAGAAAAAGTATTTTATATACATTCTAAATGTTATGATTTTCACGACAGTGGTCATTTAAACACTTTCATCCCACATTTTATCTGGTTCTATGATTATCTGTTCAAAAGAGCATTGGGTATCACCTGATTTTTCTTTTAGTACAGGTTGTCTTCCCCAAACTCAACAAGGATGCACTTAATATTTAATAAAAACAATTCCACCACATCACCTATTTTTATCATGATTAAAAATGATTTCAGGAATGTTGATTTCATGAACTAATAAATATTTAAACTCTCTTTATGCAAACAAGACTTTTTAAAAAATTGACAGACTTATCCACTATACATTTTTCATATTTATAAATGTTCGAACTGTTTGTTGGATATGAGCCTAGAAAGATATAAATTATGTTTACCGTAATTGTTTAAAAACGGTATTATTGATCTCAAAGCTGGCCATTTTGATATGAAAATTGGCAATCATGCACTGAAAACTGGCAATTAGGTGCATAGGGCACTCTTCTAGTGGGTGTTCATTATTCCGCCAACGTCCACAGACTGGTCATTGGAGATTGGCCATGCTGAAAAACCATGCCCAATCCTTATTATTTACTGCTAGTTATTCTCTCCTTTCCTACCTTCTTTGCCATAGAGCAGCAACGTTTGCTAGGCAGATAGCCTAGTAGTTGAGCAGCATGTTTTTACAGGGATCTGTTACTCAACATGATCATTAATTAATATTTAGGGTGACCACAGTTGCAGATTTGTCAACCTTTCAGGCAACTGAACATCCCAATCAATTTTCTGATTGGTAATCAATCCGATTGAAATGCCAAATAAACCTTTTACACTCGCATGGTTTTTCCATTTGTACTTTTGTTCATTGCAGGTCCTCTGTGCCTGTCACATCATATTAGCCAATCATTTCCGCATGCACTTGGGCTGTCAGGTGCATGACCAATCAATATTTATCAGTAGAAGAATGAACTTCTAATCAAAGGATAATCCAATCATTTTGACTGGATCATTAGTTGATTAGAATTGAAAATTGGATTGTATGTAGCAAAAAGGTTGTAGATGACTTGATGCCCACTGTGGTTAAGATATTACCTTTTCACCCTTAGATGTGCAAGTCAGTTTGGCTAGAGATTACGGTTTACAATTTAGCAATAATTATTGTAATTATCACATATTTAGGAATTTAGCTGACCAACTATGTATCCTCCCTATATAAATAGAATTACACACTGTGGTGCAATTGATTAACCCCTTTTCACCTCTGCACAGAAAATTAACATTCTTACAATACATTCCCAGTGCTAAGAGAACATGAATTTTCTGATGCAGTTCATTATGCCTGTGCAGTACCATGTGCACACCGATTTCTGGACTAACACTGCAGTTCACTGCCTCTGGACCCAGAGAGTGGTCAGAATTGCTCTGATGAATGGCAAATTTTATGTTTTAAGATAGCGGCTGCTTAAACTATCCATGGCAGGAAGGGTCAATAAGAGATCTGAGAAAATGGAGCAAACCGCTCTCCCCTTCTTATTTTGATTAGGGTGAATAGCTTTAACCTTTTCCGGACCGACACAGTTGAAATCTACGTCCTGCATGTGGCAGTGCAGATCTGAAAGGACATAGACTTCAATGTTCTTGCGCCGTTCTGTCCCCGCCGCATATCACTCGCCCTGCCCTCTATAGGACATCAGAGCTGTATGACCTGGTCAGGAGACTATTTTATTGGCTCCTGATCCAGTTATCACTGTAAGCCAATCTCATTGCCTTACATTGACTGACAGCATCAGGAGCTAATGAAAGCGGCTCCTGATCTGCTCGCACTGCCCTACCATCATAGCGACGGCAGAGAGAGGGACCTGCAGTGGGGACAGAGCTGTGGCAGAGGCGGATCTTTGCAGCGATTCGTCGGTAAGCGGCGTTACCGTACTAGCAGTCTCTGGTCCTTAAGGGGGCAGAGACTGTTACAGAAGTAGTTAAGATGATTGTTTTATCAGATGTAATATTTATTTAGGGTCCTGTTACTATCAATTTTATTTATAGTATCAACCATATTCTAAATAGGGTTGCTCATAATCAAAATTGTTTTAAATTTTTGTTTGATACTTCCAGATAAGCTTGAAATGAAGCCTTGTTGAAAAATTGGATATCTGTAAATAAGTCATTAGAGTTAGGGTTGCTCGTAATCGAAATTATGAGTAGCACTTACTGGCTGCGGGAGGGAGTGGGGATAATTTGCCCATGCTGCCGCCTATAGACAATACGCTCCATTCGCATTTCACGTCACTCCCATGCTTCCTCTTTTAACCTGAAAGAAGGAAGCATGGCAGTGACCTGGAGTGCATCAGCTATAGGCGGCAGCATGGGTAAGTTAACCCCCCCCCCCCATTCTCGCGGCCAGTAAGTGCTACTAGTAATTTCGATTACAAGCAACCCTAATTCTAAAGCCTTTTTTTTACAGATATCCTATTATCCAGCAAGACTTTATTTCGAATTTATCTAGAAGTATAAAAAAATGTAGAGCACCTCAGAAGATACTACACTTTTATAAAAAGAAACTTGGGGGGATTATCAGATCCCAATTTGAATAATTACCACCGATAATTTCTAGAACTAAAATTTGTGGCTTGAGATGAAGTACATAGCTTTCCTTCTGTTATGTGCAATCAGTAATCTATTGTCCATAATTAAAGTCAGTTTAGAGTTTATATCATACTCTGTGTTTCCCTGGAACTGGAATAGATTTAAATACTAATACAAGTGGCTGCATTAGACATCACCTCTCTTTCCACCCTCCTTTCCACAACCAGTCCAGCAAGTGACCAGACTCCACTATTATTGTTTTTAATGGACAAACTAATGTTGTCAAGATATTAATATGTGCAATATGAGAAGAAAATTGTACACCCCAGTCTCTGAAAGGTTGTGTTCTGTTGCACTTTTTAAGATGCATTACATACAACTCCTCCATTGCTATTGCCATTTGAGGCTCTGAGCCATTCAAAGCCACTTGGAGGAGAGTTTTTTTGTGTCAATGCTATACTTCATCATACACCAGTATAGCAGCAAGTCCAAATTAAAAATCTATGACTCAATAAATGCTTTCTATTTAACCTTGGCACGCTTTTGGCTCAGTAATAAGAAAAAGATGTCCATATTCTTTTGACAAACATCATTAAAACAACTTCGTAAAATATACTTAATGTCATATAGATTACTCGGGCGCATACCCAGAAGTATATTTAGATTGCTTTAACAATTATAAAGCAGTGGGTGGTGATTTCCATGTTTGGTGGTCTTGCCCAATAGTTTTTAGCCTTTGAAGGTCAACTTCTGACTTAATTTAGTGCTTTTTAAAAGTTTGCACACAAAAAACAAACAAACAAAAAAAAAAAACTATAGTATTGCTCATAAACCATAATCATGTCAACTAGGGTTAACCATTAGTCCAGCTTGGCCACTAGAACTCATACTAAAACAACATAGAGGACACGTCTTCAACCTCTGCAGGCTTTCAGAAGTAAATTAATGGTTATAAATGATCAATGTCTGATAACATGCATGATTTTTGGGAAGCCTTGTAGTTGCATAATCTAGGTGTGAGATGCACTTTTACATCATAATAAAATTAAGTTTTCTCTTCTTGTCTCTGCCTTGTTAGAACATACTCAACAATATCTCATGCAGTGGAAATGTTACATACTAAAATTGTAATAAATTACAATGGATATCAACAATCGCCCATTTTCTTTTTGTGTATATCGCAAAAAAAAGTTTGATGCTAAAGTGTAATCTTGTATTCAAAGAATTGTATTAAACTTTGTGATTAAAAAAAGTTATTACTTGCACGTTTCTCACTAATGGTCTCAAACATTTGTTTCACATAGGTATCATGTTCATAACAAACTAGTGAGCTTCATGGCTCCAATTGGCCACAGTACAATGAATGATGAAGCCAGGTGAGTAATAGACTAATGCTTATCAAAATGCTTTCATGGCAACCTTCTATTGACTTGTTTTTGCCTTATCAGTTAAGCATTTTTCACCACTGTCAGAGCAGGACACATTCACTCTTTCTTGTAATCATTATGAAATCCTCCTGTAACTAGATAAGCACAGCCGCCTACAGAAATGATGCAAATATATGCTTATTTAAGTATTTAGATGTGTAAATCAGCATCTAATTTCTAGGCTTTAAAGAGGAACTCCAGTGAAAATAATTTAATATAAAAAGGTGCTTAATTTTTACAATAATTATGTATACATGATTTAGTCAGAGTTTGCTCATTGTAAAATCTTTCCTCTCCCAGATTCACATTCTGACATGTATTACATGGTGACATTGTTACTGTGGGCAGATTATGTAGCTGTTCTGGCTTTAACAGACAGCTATAAACAGCCATTTCCTGTGTGTGTCATTGTTACATTGTGGCAGTTTGCCCAGAGTACCGTACGGTACCAGAGCCTCTTGTGGCAGGGGTTTCAACACAAAATCAGTCATACAGCGCCCCCTGATGGTCTGTTTGTGAAAATCATTATATTTTTCATGTAAAAGTGGGTATCAGCTACTGATTGGGATAAAGTTCAATTCTTGGTCGGAGTTTCTCTTTAAGCTCTATCAGTATCCACAATTGTCACACTAGAACAGGGTACTGCTCTGGTATTAATGTATTTGTATTGATCATGTGTTTGAATTGTTTTTAGTGTAAAGGCGCTCTGCATTGTGGTCATGGTAAAGACTGAAGTATTATCTTCACAGT
Source organism: Hyperolius riggenbachi (assembly GCF_040937935.1). Taxonomy (NCBI): domain Eukaryota; kingdom Metazoa; phylum Chordata; class Amphibia; order Anura; family Hyperoliidae; genus Hyperolius; species Hyperolius riggenbachi. Next base: position 333,449,298 of record NC_090647.1, read on the forward strand.
TTTTTTTATCTTTACATTTAAAACCTAGTTTTGTTTTGTTAAGTTAAAAACTGATATTGTAAGGCAGCTTGTAATAAGTCTTCTTGGCTGGTGGTTGAAATTCAGTTGTCATCTTTTCTCCTGAGCAGTCTGGCATGGCACTGCAGGGTAGAAGTGTGAAACACATAAGTAAATACTCCTCTGCAATACTGCTGCCTGTCACAGCAGTACCAGTCACAATCATTGCTGCTGATGAACTACTAAGATGAGTTAAACATTTCAGCACTACATTGTTGCTTAGTTACTATGTGCTTGATGCAGTAACCTCAGGCAAAGTTGTCGTGCTCAGGTTGCGCATAGCAATTTTACCATCACTAGCTCAGTGGGAGCATTGTCCGACCAATCGTTAGCACCACACGTGTTACCAAGTTAACTTGTGCCTTGGTATAGTAACGAGCACATCACTGTGGTAACGCACATATTGTTAAGGGTAGCCCTAAGCCCTAGCAATGGTAAAATTGCCGTGTGCTCCCTGCGCATGGCCACTTTACCAAAGTCAACTGCATCAGGCCCTATAATAGTTAGCCTTACTAGCAACATGGGCCTTCTTTATTTGCTCCCCCCCCCCCAAAAAAAAAAAACCCAACCTATTTAACAGCATTGGGCAGTGCTTGTAGCTGCCAAAGCATCACCAGTTCTAGTCATTGCTCCTGTTGAATCAAGAAGAAGAATTAACCTCCTGAGCGTTACGCTGCTCAGGAGGTTTTGTTACTTTTTGACCTATAGTTAACTAATTGTTCCAAATGACTGTAAAGAATATAGCTAGCACTAGGCTAGCTAATAAAGGTGTTGGGCACCCCCTGATCGCCTCCGCTCCCCCTTTTATACATTACCCAGCCTGGATCCAGCGATCGGCGCAGCCTCCCCGGGCAGCTCCGGTCTTCACTATGGGGAGGATCACACATGACGCCGACGACGTCGTGCGCAACCCCGATCCTCCCCATAGAGAGACCGAAGCTGTGCGTGGAGGCTGCACGTTTGCTGGATCCATGGGGGGGCATGGGGCAATGTATAAATGGGGGATCGCAGGGAGCGACGAATGCCTGAAACTTTTACTAGCTAGCCTAGTGCTAGCTAAAGGATTTACAGTCATTTGCAACACTTATTTAATTATGGTGTACTCCTGGGCCACAGAGCGTTATGCCCGACACAGTGTCGGGCATACCGCTAAGGAGGTTAAAGTCAGTCATTTTTTACACTGGGGAATTGGGCCTTCCCCAGCCTGGCAGGCCTTGCAGAGCGGTGCAGGGTGCGAACATATTTACCTGGCTCGCCGTCTAAATCGGCGTGTCCTCTCCAATGCCGGCAATGCTGCAATGCCAACATCCTCTTCAGAGTTCCGATCACATAAGGCATGTGATCATAACCCAGGGGATGGTGTCAGTGGTGCAGCGCCACCTGGTGGTGGAAGAGGGATAATGGAAGAGTCTCTTTCACCACGGGGTGACGCTGCACCTGCTGATACCATCCCCTGGCTTACAATAACATGGATGCTGGGAGTGCATTGCCACCGGTGGATGAAGAGGAGACGCCGATCCAGCCACCCGGAACAGGTTAATATAAAGTAGCTCCCTGTGCCGCTCTGCATAGCTTGCAGTAGGCAGCTATACGGCATATGCTGTTTGAAGACACCCTGGCATACATTATCTGTTTTGAGATAATGCATGCAGGGCTGCTATTAGGTTAAAGGATGCATATAGCTTTTATACACTTATCAGCTAAAACATTAAATCTACTTGCCTAATATGGTGTAGACCCCTTTGTGTTGCCAAAATTTCTTGGACCTTTTAAGGCGTGGGCTGTACAAGACCTCTAAAGATGTCCTGTGGTATTTGGCACCAAAACATTAGCAGCAGATACTGTAATTGAGCCCTGTGTTTTGAGGTAGGTCCTCCTTGGATAAGATTTGCTTTTCTTACACATGCCACAGTTACTTAATTTGAATTAAGACTAGACCACCTTCTTCCATTGCTCCTTGGCCCAGTTCTGACTCTCATGCGCCCATTGTAGGCAATTTTGACAATGGGTTTGAGGTCAACATGGGCACTTCATTGGCTTTCAATTTTAGTTATGTGTCTCTATCATCCAGTTTTGTTGCTTCAGAGGGATCAACGGTGCATAGTCTTTCTTTCTATTAGGATTCTAACCTCTGCTTTCTTTTTCTCTCTGTTGCTGAGTTTGTGCTGCATGAAGCATCTCCTACTGACTACCTTAAGGGCACCCCATTTAATTGTATTGATTGTCTGAGTGCCATTACAGTCCTAGTAGTCCATCATATCTGTTACTACAGCACTTTGTACATCCTCTTCTATTAGCCATAGGGGACTCAACCGATATATGTTAAGTGTTTTTATTGTTATTATTATTATTATTATTGAATTATATAGTGCCAACACATTCCGTGTCGCTGTACAAATTAAGAAACAAACGTGGGGTACATAATAATACAGACAATGTTGTAGACCAAGATACAAAATACAGTATTGGTACAAAATACAGATTTGGTAATTACAGTGACAAAAGTAACATAAATAAAATGTGTGACAAGTTCCAAGACACAAAAAGGACCTCAATTTTTTTTGTGACCTTCAAGGGTACCTGTTGTCTGGGTTGTGTTTCAGCTCAGAGATCTCCTTTTATGTGCCATGTTCTAGTGTTCTTCTGGCCCTCTTTTGAGCATGCTAAATTTGTGCTTTGCCATGGCAAAGGAGGTCCCAGATCTAGGTGCAGCTACTGCGGGGCACTAACTTAAAATGTGGCTGCTCAGCATATGAGTGAGAGATGCAATTTTTTTGTGGTAAAAGAGCACTTTATCTGCAGCATATTATTGTCTGTTTGACATAAACTTAACCTGACTTGACCTCTCGACCCAAGTCACCTTCAGGCCTGTGTCTGGGACTTGTGTGTAAAATGCAAACCTCTGCAGAAGACCTACTTAAAAACAGACGTAGGTAAGAGTTTCTGAGAAGAAAGTGGCAAGGTTGGAATTAGAAGTGGTAGTATGTAAAGAGGTTACTCATACAGGCATACATCAGTAAGCTAGACTTCAAATGGTCCAGCATGTTTGTATTATTATTCTAGTATTCACTTTTTTTTTCTTTAAATGTAAAGCAAATGACTTTCTTGCGGAAAAATGTGGCTGTTACCAAGCATAGTTTATTCAATACTCAACAATACTTGTTTTAAAAATCCCAGTTTCCTTTTTATACAGTGGAGGAGTTTTGAAGGCATTTATTTTATTAATCTGCTCATCGGCTTGATGCTATCTGAAAATACCAAGTGACTTGAGCCGTAACTTTTGCAAATCTATGGCACGTTGAGTTCTCTATCAGTTGCTTTGTTAGAGCAGTTGATTCATGTGGCTGTGTCTCTACAGTTTTCCACAAATGGAGCAATGCTTCTCAGTCTAACGGAGATGCAGCATTCCACAAACAACTGTACGTGCTAATGATCTTGGTTCTTTATGGGCTGCATGTAGCCTTCTCACTCACCCGGGATATACCATGATTATACCATCAGTAAGACACAGCTCCTGCTAACGTGACACTTCTCACAGAGGCATTGGAGATCGAAATTAAAAAATAAAGATAAGGCTTACTAGAAGACACATAATTTAGAAGACAAACATTTTATATACTCCTGTCTTTTGGCAAATGTGCTTATTACAGGAGCTCCAGGGCAGCTGGATACATCTAGTAATTATTGAACAAACCGGGACAGAATTATTTGACTCTTGACATTTGCATTAGTTATCCTAAACACTCATTAGAAAATACCAGTTTTCTTGCCTTTCTTTTCTTTTTTAAATAAATATGCAGGATTAATACATATTTCAATTACAAACCTTATGTATAAGAGAGTTGCATCACAAATACATTTACGTAAACATCTTTGGTAGCCTTTCAGGCCGATACACATTTGGGCAGTGGGCTAAATGGTTGTGAAAAAATCTGCTCCAACTGAAAGGTTAAAAAGGGCAATCTTTATTTCAACATGGTTATGGACAGAAACTGGAAGCTTGCTGTCTCTGTCCATAATCTTCTCGAAATAAAGATTGGACCTTTTTTATCCTTCCAGTGGTTTTTTGTACAAGTACTTATCTGGCCTGGCTGAGCTTTTATCCTGCTCCGAGTTGATGGGCTTGCCATACACTTATAGATTTCCACCCAATGTTCCAAAAGACTGATTTCTTTTTGGAAGAAATTGACTCCTACCCTACATTGAGAAAACGAGAGCGAACACAGAGAGCCCAATATTGTGCAGTATGTACTGGATTGATGTGGGTAATGAGAGGCAAGTATGTAAAGTTATACTCACAAACATGGGTTACCACTAAGGCAACCACTGCAGATGCAGGTGGGGAGATTAGACCTATCCCTACTCAGGATTAAGAAGTCGCTCTCTGTAGATCTGGAAACAAGGGGTTAGCACCCTTCTAGCATGGGTGGACTCGAACAATGTGGAAATGAACAGAGGCTCCAAAAGCATAACAGTGGCTAAAACTTTTTAAAAAACACATATACTCCAAAGGGTTTAAGCAACGCATTTCACAGGTTTGGCCTGCTTCATCAGGCAATGGGGATGGAGCTATGGGCCAGAGACAAAAGGCTCAGAAATAGGTTGCATTGGTATATTATATGTATATAAAAATATATATTGTATATAAAAATATATATATCCAATTCCAAAACCCTCGAGGAGCCTTTTACGAAGGACGAGTTGGGGGTAGCTATTTCTCAAATGCCTGCAGGTAAGGCTCCAGGCCCGGATGGATACTCCTCGGAGTATTACAAGAAGTTTATGCAATTAATTTCCTCTCATCTTTTAAGGGCCTTTAACACAACAACAGAGATGCTGCTTGACCAACATTGGTTCTCCTCTCAAATGTTGGAATCATCTCACTGTCATCCACAAGGAAGGGTAGGACCCGGCTCAGTGCCAAAGCTACCGGCCAATTTTTCTTCTAAATGTGGATCTCAAGTTGTACTCTAAAATGTTAGCCGATAGACTGGCTCCCCTGCTACCTAAGCTCATCCATCTAGACCAGGTGGGTTTTATTTCGGGTCGTGAGGCAAGGGATAACACTATATGTACCCTTAGTGTGTTGCACTGGGTGGGGTCCCGGTCCACCCCTATCCTGCTTCTTTCCACTGATGCGGAGAAGGCATTTGACAGGGTGGGTTGGGACTTCATTGAGGGAACTCTGCGCCTCATTGGTCTGGGTGGTATGATGCGCAAAATTTAAAGCTAATGGAGTCTTGTCAGAGACATTTAATATCCAAAACAGCAGCCGCCAGTGGAGCCCACTTTCCCCACTCATATTTGCATTATGCCTCGAAACTTTTCTCTGCACAATCCAAAATAATACAGACATTAGGTGAATGGAACTTCCGAGATCCCAACATAAGGTTGCTGCTTACGCAGATGACATGCTATTTTATCTGACCAACCCACACGTTTCCCTACCCAACCTCCTCTTAGAATTTTGTAAGTATGGACTCCTTTCAAATATGTAAATAAATTACGAAAAAAGTGAGGCGATGGGAGTTCTCCCCCCTGGATCTCTCAAATCTAACATCCAAAGCAATTTCCCATTTCGATGGCCTCTGCGTTATATTAAATACTTGGGGGTACATATCACCCCAGACCTGAGAGACTTGGGGCCATATGCAATTCACTTTTTTCACCTGTGTTTTCTCCTAGGCGATATTTTTAAACTTGTCAGTAAAATGCTTTTTAAGCCACCAGAAGGCAAGAAAATTATTAAAATAATTTTGATAGTACTTTTTCACCAACTTTTTGGTACTTTTGTTAGTTGAAAAGTACTGGAAAGTTATTTAAAATCAAAGATGAAAAATTATCTCCTAGGTGCAAACTCAGGTGAAAAAGAGAATTGCATCTGGCCCTCGGTCTCTAACAATTTCACACCTGCTCTAGAAAGAATTAAACAGGACTTACAAAACTGGAACAAACCACAGTTCTCCTGGTTTGGAAGGTCGAATATTGTAAAAATAACAATCATGCCACGGCTACTTTACCTGTTCCAGACCCTACCCATTTATATCCCGTCCTTGTTCTTTAAATCAGTTACCCAAACTTTCTCCAAGTTTATCTGGAATGGCCGTAAGCCCAGATTGAAATATCAGATCCAGGCGGCAACCAAAGAATTGGGGGGGAATGGCTGTACCTAACCCTAGACTTTATTACACAGCTCCGGTTTAAATCCGTATTAATGATTGGCACAGGCATGCTGACCATAAAAGATGGGTGGGAATGGAAGCGGAACTCATGGTGGACATACACGGTGCATTTCTTTCTTATCAATCAAGCCACTGATGGGCTCGATTGATAATATCCGACAGGTCCGATCACGAATGGATCGATTCTCTGCTCGATTCCCGCCCGCGGACAATGGCAGGGAATCGAGCGGAAGATAAGCGGTGCCGGCGGGGAAGAGCGGTAATCTATTCGAGCGGACGTGCGGCGGGAGTCGATCCGGCGGCTAATCAAGCCACCGGATCGCACCGTGTATGCCCACCATTATAAAGGAGAATTTAAATAGTGTAATTTGGGCCTCCAAATCTAGGAAAATATTATATCCTGCTGCTTCTTTAATTGCACACACTATTAACACCTTTGCTAAATATAGACACTTGTCTTTTGTGTCACCCTGGCCTACACCGCTCCTTCCCATCCTGGATAACGCTTCTTTCCCACCGGGCCTTTCATCCAGGAGCTATTCTGCCTGGTGGGGAGGCCCGGTGCTACGAGCTCATCCCTTACTCGAGAGTGGGGACTAGGCACGCCTTCAGACATTGGGTCAGATTACTGACTCAAAGAATTTAGATCACTGGAGCTGGATTCAGTTTACGCACTTTTTTATCCCAAGGCCCTAAATCTAGTTTTACTGGACCCCTTACCATCTTTGAACAAACGTGCCACAGTGAAGGTCAGATACGGGGAACAGTCTCTTTAATGTACTCTTTGCTAAAGTATTCTGTCACACCATATGCCCCATTCAGAAACAAATGGGAGCAAAATCTAGGCATCACATTTAATGATAAACAATGGGATAAGATCTTGGTGTTCTCTCACAAATCATCCATTGCCTCTAGAATTCAAGAATCTGGGTATAAAATCTTAACCAGATGGTTAACTCCTTCCCGCTTACACTCCATGTTCCCTAACACTACTAATTTGTGTTGGAGATGTGGTCAGGAAAACGGGCACCCTGATACATATATTCTGGTCATGTTCTAAGCTCAAACCATTTTGGTCAGCGGTTAGAGGCATTATGCATGTATTGACTGATTTCCGTCCTCCTGATGCTCCAGCTCTTTTCCTGCATTCACCAAAACTCCTGGTCCATCAGGAGGTATAAAAAAACACTAACTAGACATCTAGTAAACGCAGCTAGAACACTAGTCGCTAGGCATTGGAAATCAGTGAACCCACCCACAATTGGAGAATGGCTTAGATTGATAGGACAGACACAAAAAATGTAAGACCTCACAGCTACACTACATGATAGGCATGGGCAGTACTGGAAAACTTGGTTTGGATGGTTTGAATTCCAAGAGACGCAACACTACCTATCACTTCTGAATAGCTAAAGGACTAGGAACATATTTATCATGGCAGGCTTGGAGGTCCCTCCCTATCCATCTCTCTCCCCTGGCAGGAAGGGAGTACTTACTTTCCTATGATGGGTTTTCCTCCGGCTTACTCTGGGTCCTCGCCACTACCACTCAAACTTATTTTCTCACCTTTTTCTTTCATTTCTTTTCTTTACAATTATTGTCAAGCGTTTGTAGTAAAATGGGAAGGGCATAGTGTTTTGGATGCCCTATGGACATAGGTCCTATGTAAGCCTATCTGTAGAGGCGAGTCCTGCGGCCAGGACACATCTGGTAAACGTAATTCCAGCTACTATATGCTCCCTGGTGTATGATCCCTCTGGGCCCAGGGTAGACATAATATTAGTAACAATTGTTTTACCTGCTGTGTTGAATTTGCCGTGTACATCCTTTGAAATATGACTGCATCTAGGTTGTCCCTTCCCACCTTTAGAACTAACTATGCATTCTTATTTATATGTTTGCGGAGCCATACTGGTTGATGGCTCTCCATGTAAGCCTACATTACATAGTCATTTGTTTACATAAGCCTGTTCATATACTCCTGTTATATCATTTACTATGATACCTGTGACACTTTTGTTAAATGTTCATGTATTTTCTAATTTCTTTTTTGAAAAATAAAAGAATCTTTACAAAAATATATATGTATATAAGAAATACATATATACATAGTCAGACAGTAAAGTCTGATGGGAAAATTCATTTAGCAATATGATAAGCATGATAACACTAATTGGGGGAAAAATAAATAAATAAAACATTTGGGGGGAGGGGTTTTGGGTGAGTACATAACCCCTGCAGCACCTTCTGAGAACCTCCTAGGGCTCTCTGATCACTAACTAATTTTGATGGTTTGCCTTGTAGTTCTGACCAGTTTTTAGCTCCAGTTGGCAGCTAAGCTGGTAATGGCACACCATACAAATCCCAATATGCCCGAGGGCTCTAAAAACAAGTACTGGACAGATGCATTTGCAAATGTCACATTAAACACTAGTGTCATTGGCCCCCAGTGGAACTGGGAAAGACCTATGGAAATTGCATTGCCATGATTGGAACTAGGAGGTGTAGCTCAGAGCAGGTCTGGTGGCCTCAGCAAGTCCTGGGATGAGGGCAAATTTGCAGATAGAAAGTAAAGACTTGGAAGCTCAAACCCAGTTACATCTCACCTGATATTAAAGTAGAAAGACTTAACATCATTCCAGGATCAGCATTAGGGCTATGGCCCACTAGAGCGTTTTTAGCTGCAAGTTGGAATAGCCAGGGATTCCAAAAGCGCTAGGCTAATTAAAGTCAGGGCATCGGTGTCCACAGAGCGACTGCAATTTGCAGAGATTGCAAAAGCGGTTATTAACCCCAAAGCAGGTGAATGAGAGGCTGGCAAAAAGGTTTGAATTTTTCAAGCACGCAAGCAGAAAAAGATAAATTAGAAAATTCCATATGTCAAAAAGTGTACGTTTACCTTGCAAGGAATAATATGCCATGTCTGAGATCGTAACTGACTGAGACTGCATATATATTTTTTTACAGCTTGAAATTGGACCAATCATAATAACTTCCTGTCAATTTTGATTTGGTCCAAGTTCATGCTGTATGATTTCCATAACATTTACATGGAAATTAAATGCAAAGAGAAATTAAAAGCATCTCATTGATAATCCCTAGGTGAAAGTTCTGACAAACCTTGTTAACATTTTGGGTTAAAGAGTTTTCAATCGAAAAGGTGTGTACGCTGCTTTCCAGTGGGATTGTGAGACAGAAAATCGGTTGTGTCTAGGGAGATGTACGTCATTAGCTTCCTTCACAGTACACCTGTCATGAGAGAAATATGGACGTTACTGGCTTCCTCTAAAAGAAATGCTAGTTTTCTGGTTGAACTGCTCCTCTGGCTATCAGTTACCCGACTTAAATGCAAATTGTGTGTTGACAAACCTAATCTGTATATGTGTTCTGGGGTGGTGACTCACAAAGCGCTTTACCAACAAAGCTACTTGTTAGTTATCTATCTAACACATGTGGTTATTAATATTGGGTGGGTTTCTTTGCTTTTTGGCGTAGTGGTATGGGATCTAATCACCAACTTGTCCTATGACGAATTCAGTAGGTGACATAGAACACCAATATAGATTTTGGTTTTGTACAAGAATATATGAATAATTCATGCTGTAGCACCAGCTCAGGTTTAACCTGCTGTAGAGCTAATTTATATTTTTTTTGTTTTTCATTAGGAGTTAATTTATTTTTCTCTTTACGTGATCTGTTGCAGTTGGACCATTCCTATTTATCACTTCTGAATGCTTGATTATAACATCTTTATATACTATTGTGCAGGAACATTTTATATGTGGTTCATTTGGACTATAGATGACAAAGTTCTCTTTTTTTATCTCCTTGTCAAGACATAACTCTATTATACTGCAGTATGTCCTCCAGCTCCCTCCATCACACCTCTACATCCCTAAATGATTCCAATTTCCAGAGTCCTGTACAAATGCTTATTGCAGCTGTCAGCATTATCCAAGTTAATTTCTCTCTCTCTCTCTCTCCCTCTCCCCTTTGTTGTAATGTATCTGGATGCATCCCAAGTTGTATTTTTGGACCGAGATCAATACCTAGGGGAGCAGGAAGTTTTTCATGAAATGCAGCGCTTTAGTTCAGTATTAAAATAATTTATAACACAAGAGTGCCAGTCATGTAATTTTTTTGTACCAGTTATTGTATTCTTCTTCATACAATATTTCAAGCAAGTGATATTTCTTATAATGTTTAGAGTATTTAGTTGTATTGTGAAGTATGAATTGTGTGTGTTTGGATGACACTTTAGTTTTTGTAAGTAATACATTGAAAATGATCACAAAACATTGAAGCAGGTTTATTTTAAAAAAAAATGAAAATGGAGGGAAGAGAATTGGAAGTGTTGCTTACTGCAGTCATTTTATAACAATGCTTAGAACTGTTTCACACCAAGAGCGTTTTTCGGCATTTTTCCAATTGCTAGCATTTTGAAAAGCTCTTGGTTTATGTAATCAAATTGGATATTTCACACTGTAGTATTTTTTCGTTTTTTTTTATTTTAAATTGCAAAATCCTGCATGTAGGATTTTTGCAGTGAATGCGATTTTTAAAAAAGCAATAGTGCTGTGAATATTGCTTTTGAAATTTCGTGCCCAAATGCGCTATTAAATTGCTCCACAAAGCGCTCGTTGATATAAAAATAATTGACCATTTGCCCTGGACACAATGGAAACTAACCCCTTTCTCAGTTATAAATTATCAGTAAAACACCAAGGCCCCAATTCAATTCACTTTTTCTCACCTTATTCCCACACCTTATCAATAAAATGACTTTTCAGCCACCAGCAAGCAAGAAATAACTCAGAATAATTTAGACTACTTTTTCACCTACTTATGGTATTTTTTGAGTTGCAAAGAGCTAAAACATTATTTTAAACGGAAGATGAAAAATGATCTCTTAGGAGAAAACTTAAATTGGATAAGGGCCTGGGTGTCATGTTTAACAACCAATTGGGTTTATGTTTCTTTCTGGACATAAGTTGTTTGGTTACCACTGGCGGGACAGATAATCTTTTAAATGTTAGATTACTTGTGTCCCTTTTTGCTGAAAATATTACAATTTTATTTTCAGGGTTTTTTTTTATTGAAAATCTTAAGATCATCATAACAACAAAGATTGTTGTGGTCAAGACTGCTTGAATAATCAAGAATGATAATTTTGGACGACCTTGATTGCAAATGTGTAAACGTGCTTCAGAGATTGTTACTGCAAGAAAAAAGTAACAGTCTTTTCTGCTCTCAAAACATTAGCAGGTGGAGCGCCAATAGACATGAAATGTTTTGTAATGTTTCTTAAAAAAATATTAATGAACGGTTATTTGTTCTAAAAGTAAAACAAATATGCCACAAACATTACATGTTTTTTTAGACAAGCACTGATCAGCAGGATTTGGGGGAAAGATGCTTTGCCCCTGCATTTATTCTGTTCAATTTACATAAACTCTGGATACCATCTGTTAAGACTAAACTGGCAGAGAACATACTGGGAAGCTGTAGAACAGATTGATTGCATGTTCAAATAGTATGCCATAGCTGGCACTAGATAATACTGAAACAATGCTTACAGGTAGTTATCTTAAAGCGGAAATGTAATTATGTGAAAGAATTGTTCATCCAGTGGGAAGCGTGCAGAAAAATTCCAATTCCCGGACTTCTGTTGATGGTGCTATAACACAAGGAGTTCTTAAAAAAAAACCACAAACCCTAAATTTCATATTTATTCATACTATGGCCTCAATTCACTAAGATCATGCTGGAGATAATAAAGCAAGAGAAAACTTACCTCCACACAGTAAGAGAGTTATATTATCTCTTCATTCCTTAATTTACCTCCTCTGTAGTTAAGTTACCTCCTCTGTAGTTATTTTCACATGCAGTTAATGAACAGCCGGTCTTTAACTCTGGAGTTATTTTAAGGATTAAAGAGTTAACCTAAAGACAGAAGAGTTAACTTTAGGTTTGCATGAGGTAAAATGTTTCCTGAATACTACATGCCTTATCACCATGGTAACAACTCTAGAAGAGGTATTAAAGACAGGAGATAAGTTTAGTGAATTGAGGCCTATGTCTGTGAATTGTGCTAGAAAATTAAGAAGAGGAAAACAAAAAATAAGGGAAGTCGTACCTGGCGTATTATCTATGAGAGTAGGTGGAGCAAATCATTTAAACTCAGTGTGCACAATATGTTGGTTTTCAGTCTAAGGTCCTGTTTCTATTGCATGTGTTTTTATGTGTTTTTCTTGCATGCAAATTCATCTTTGTTCTCTGCAAATTTTGCATGTATGAAAAAACTGACAGCGTGCAACAATTTTCCAGATGCATTTGCGTCTCATGTACAATGTATTTTAATTGAAAATGTGTAGTTAGATGTACGGGTTTCTCAATAACCAGATATGGATATTGCCCTAGAATCACATAGTAAGAAAAAATGTAGTGCATGCAGACTTCCCCAGTGAGTTTTTTGTCAGTTACTGCATCATTGAAAAGTAGGCTGAAAATCATTGTTTGCTGAAAAGTATCAGTTTCTTCTGATGTGTATAGTGAGCATGAAGTCTGAAAGCAGGACGAATGAGAAATCCCGCCCTGCTAACAACCATGTGGACTGGGCATTTAAAGGACATGCACTATTGTTTATAGCATGACAAACCCTAAAATCATTACAGTTTGTGATTTTTATTTTGACAAAGAATGAGTTTTTCCTATTTTTGCTTTTTTTTTGTGTGTAACCAGCCTAGTGATTTAGTGCAAGAAACAATGCACACTGTAGTACAAATGGAGTATATACTCGCATATAAGCCGAGGTACCCACTTTTCCCCTATAAACGAGGAAAAAGTGATTGACTCGCATATAAGCCCCCCCCCCCCCCCCTTCCAGTATAGCCTTAGGATTAATAACCAGATGTGCCTCCAATATGAGGCATCCCAATACCCAGTAAACCAAAGTCAGATGTGCTCCCAGTATGAGACACCCCCTTCCCAAAGCCAAATAGGCCCCCAGTATGAAGCAGCCAACCTCCCCATAGCCAGATGTGCATCCATGTCTCTGCTAATTTCCCCTCACATCTGCTTGGCTCCCAGCCTCTTCTTGACACAAATCCCGCAGACAACCAGGGACATTGCCCAAGACAAATCTTCCACGCCCTGGAGTCTGGGATCTCAAATGTTGCTAACTGGAGTGCATTTCCCCATGATGGCAGATTATAATTCTCACTAGACAAACAAAGAACACATCAGTAAGGTGAAGCTGGACTCACCAGGGCACTAAAGTACTTCCCACAGGATCTGCAAAGCTGCAGGCAGGGAACATAACTGTTCCCTGTGACGCAACCCATGTCTGCAATAAATATTTTGCTTCCATCTCCTCTGCACGTCTGATCTCCATGTGCACTTCAGAGCTGACTTCCTGACTGCTGCCATCTACTGGGCATGTGCTGAAGACAGCAAAGCATGCAGGGAGATGTAGTTTCTTGAAGCCCGGCATTTGCTTGTAACTTTGACTGTCTTTACTCTGCTCCCTCCCCACATGCTGAAGCCGGGAAATGTATAGTTGCTTCTTGTATTCTCAATGCTCCATCCTCAGTGGCAATGCTGTGCTGTTATGTGCTGATGCATGTGTTTATGTGACAGGCGGCCACACACTGTTATTATGCCCCGGATCTGTATACTGCCGTGGCTGCAGCTCACTATCAGAGCTTCATGATAGCGAGCTGCAGCCACGGCAGTATACAGATCTGGGCATAATAACAGAATGTGGCCGCTTGTCACATAAACACATGTATCAGCATATAACGGAGGATGCAGCATTGAGAATACAAGAAGCAACTGTACATTTCCCAGCTTCAGCATGTCGGGAGGGAGGAAGCAGAGCAAAAACAGTGAAAGTTACATCAAAAGGATTCCTGCTCTCTGCAATGCACGCTCTGGGAATGCTGGGGGACATCAGTCTGTTTACTGCTGCACTACGGTAGTACAAGTATTTAGTGCACACTGTAGTACAAGTATTTAGTGCACACTGTGGTACAAGTATTAGTGCACACTGTAGTACAAGTATTTAGTGCACACTGTACTACAAGTATTTAGTGCACACTGTACTACAAGTATTTAGTGCACACTGTGGTACAAGTATTAGTGCACACTGTGGTACAAGTATTTAGTGCACACTGTAGTACAAGTATTTAGTGCACACTGTAGTACAAGTATTTAGTGCACACTGTAGTACAAGTATTTAGTGCACACTGTAGTACAAGTATTTAGTGCACACTGTAGTACAAGTATTTAGTGCACACTGTAGTACAAGTATTTAGTGCATACTGTAGTACAAGTATTTAGTGCACACTGTAGTACAAGTATTTAGTGCACACTGTAGTACAAGTATTTAGTGCACACTGTAGTACAAGTATTTAGTGCACACTGTAGTACAAGTATTTAGTGCACACTGTAGTACAAGTATTTAGTGCACACTGTAGTACAAGTATTTAGTGCACACTGTAGTACAAGTATTTAGTGCACACTGTAGTACAAGTATTTAGTGCACACTGTAGTACAAGTATTTAGTGCACACTGTGGTACAAGTATTTAGTGCACACTGTGGTACAAGTATTTAGTGCACACTGTGGTACAAGTATTTAGTGCACACTGTGGTACAAGTATTTAGTGCACACTGTAGTACAAGTATTTAGTGCACACTGTAGTACAAGTATTTAGTGCACACTGTAGTACAAGTGAAGTAGAGAAGTGACACTGGAGGAGGTGGAGAAGATGCATTCCCAAATGTTGTTTGGCTTTTTATATAATCTGAAAACGGGTTTCTTCCATGGTTTGGTGGTGTGTTCCCAGTCTTGCTTCTTCACCAATGGTGGAGGGTGCACAAAATGATTTTGTTGTCACTAAACTGGCTTCTCACTGTTAACAGCAAGTATAAGTTGTAATTAAAGAGGAACTGTCACGAAAATCTTGAAATTTAAAACACATACAAATAAGAAGTACATTTATTCCAGAGTAAAATGAGCCATAAATTACTTTTCTCCTTTTGTTGCTTACAGTAAGTAGTAGAAATCTGACATTACCAACAGGTTTTGGGTTAGTCCATCTCTTCATAGGGGATTCTCAGCATGGCCTTTATTCTTTATAAAGACATTCCCTGAAAAAGATTTATACAATGATGCTGGCCAGCCTCCCTGCTCGATGCACACATTTGGCAGCTGGACGGAGCAACTGCCATTCACTAAGTGCTTTTAAAAATAAAGAAAACTCTGAGAATCCCCCTATGAGAAGATGGGCTAGTCCAAAATCTGTCGATAATGTCAGATTTCTACTACTTACTGCAAGTGACAGCAACATAGGAGAGAAGTAATTTATGGCTGGGAGAAATGTACTTCTTATTTGTATGCGTTTTAAATTTTAACATATTTGTGACAGTTCCTCTTTGACCACATAGAAAAAAGAAGAAACCGGCAGGTGACATAGTTCACCTGGCTTCATAAGCATCATTGACAGATGAATTCAGAAGCATCGGCGTTATTTTTGACTCTACCTATAGCAAAGCATACTGTATTCATTAGCTTGGAGTTTTTTTAATAGGAGATTTTCACCCTTGAATTACACCTTACATAAACAGTTAAACCCAGATTTGCTTTAATTTGCCTTTTTTATCTTTACTGGGCCTGATAATGTAAATCAGAAAAAAGAATTGATTTATTAAAGAAGAATTCCACTTTCACTGCAAATGTGCCATACACAATACCAATGCAGTACAAATGTCTTTGTAACTGAAAAAGCATAGTAGGAATTTACAATTCCACATACATGGAATTTAAAAGAGTAAATAACACACAGTAAAACAATATTTCATCTCCTAATTTAAGATTTTATTTTATCTTACCAGTAATTCTAATTTTATTCTTTTATTTAAGAATGTATAAAAAGTCTATAAATGTGCTCAGCATGAATTTGCAGCCAGTTCATAAGTGACTCAAAGCTTGACATTATAATCACTAAATTCCAAAGACAACAGGGTCAGCATAAACTTTTGCCTGGTGCATGCTTCTTGGCTTTTAAGCTACTTTCTCATAGGCCATACATACAGTATATCGTGTGACACAACATCAAAAATGGAAAAAGTTCTGCACAAAATATTGTGTTCAATCGAGCCCCAGAGGTAGGATAGAAGGCCGCATTGCGAATAGGGACAGGCCTGACATCTTCCATAGACACCATGGGCACCGTCTCCGTGAGCAATTGCTCCAAATGTAAAAGAGACTTGGTGTCCCTAAAAGTCTGGATGTCAGGCAGTCCCTCCTTCCTTATCTCCGACCGCCTTTCCTCCGCATTTTCTGCCTCAGAGAAATGTTTCCTAAGAAGGACCGATCTAACAAATCTATTTACATCTCGGATAGTAGAAAATAGGTCAAAATGGTGGGTAGGAGCAAAGGAGGGACCCCGGGAAAGAACAGCAATCTCTTCTGTCGAAAGAACAATGGCAGAAAGATTTACCACTGAATGTGAGACACAGGGACTCCCGGGGACCCTGCGATGCTTCAGACCCGCTCGTCTGGTGTGATCCTTCCTTTTCTTTTGTTGTATTTCTTCGGCTTCTTGTAATAAGAATGGGAAGGTGGAATGTGACCGTTTTTTGGTGGTACAGTAGGAATGGAGGGAATAGAAGGGACCGGCCCACCCCCAGAAGCCCCTTGTTGACCCGAGGCATCCGACCACTCCGATTGGGAGTCGGAGGTCTCGGGAGAACTAAAGGCCACCTTTTTGGTTGGCCTGGGTTTAGGCTGACGAGGTAACTGTTATCACTTGAATTCCCTTCCCCTTTTTTCTGTTTCTGTTTAGTTTTCAGGTTTTGATTGACCGGTGTCTTTTCTAATCAATTAATTTCTGCTATTGCTGTATCAAGTATTGTTTGTATCCTTTTCATATGCATTAATTTGGTTTTAATTAAGGGGAATACTATTGATTCCTTCCTTACATTTTAGCCACACCTACCACCACTCTTGAGTGTGAACCAGCAAAAGATTGTGATTGGATTCACCTGTGTTGGGGGTGGGTTTTAGACTTTCTATTCACTGTGTCTTTTTAACATGAACTTGTGCTATGATTAAGGACCTGTGAGTCCCAAACATGTCAGCTCCATGACTGGATGGCTTTTTACCTGTATCAATAAAGTTGGGACTCGATTGAACACAAGATTTTGTGCTGAACATTTTCTGTTTTTGCTGCATATTTGGGTCAAGTCGTCTGGTTCCAGCACCATCTTGATGTCCGAGGTGTAGCGGAATTCACCCACGTGTGACACAACATGCTGTACTGATGTAAGCAAACTAATCATACTAAGTGGAATGTGTGGTAGCACTGGAATTGTTACTGGTCACAGCACCATTCAAATAACACATCAGTAATCCCAAAGGGCCAAGACTCTTAAAGTGGACCCAAACCAAACATTTTTTTAATTCAAAATACTTCGTTGCACCACTCTGACACATACAAAGATAAATAAACACTCATTCAATCCTATGAGCATTTCAGTGCATGCTTTTCAGCCATCTCTTTTTATAACTAGAGTTATACAGGTGGCAGCCATTAGCAATTCCTCCTTTGCTGGACACCATCTACTCCAACAGTTTGCCGGATTCTGTCCCGGCAATATGAAAGGAAGGGAGGGGTTTCTCCACTAAATGTAAAATATTTTATATTTGTCATTATGCAGCTGAAAAAGGCTGCTATTTATTATTATAAGTTAGAAAATAGATTTTATTTCTGAAATCTTGTATTTTTAATTTGGGTCCACTTTAAGGGTCCTTGAAACATTGAGAAAAAAAACAGTGCTGACTGTAGTACTTTGTAAAGCTGGTACCTGGTCCTTTTCTTCTTTCTTCTACGAATATCCCCTCTTTAACCACTTCTGTGACAGTGGTAAATATTCTTCTGCTGCGTTCTTCCAAGATTGTCATCCCATCTCTTGTGAAGAGATGTAAATGTATCATATTTGATGACAAAGCTGCAACTTACTAACAGTTCTTATATTTGTATTTTGCTGGGCAGATGGCCACAAATGATAGGCATACTTGCTAAATATTTGGTGGCAAGGGTGGAGGATAATAAGAACAAAGGATCAGTGGAAGGCTTCCTGGTCAATTTAGTATATGTTTTTCTGGAGATCACCGATCTGGAGCTATTTAATTCAAACCTGTTTGTGCAACAGCAGCAGGTCTTTAGACTGCCTTTACCACTATGATATATGTTCTGGATGGCCTAAGTGCCCTGCATATGGGACTTCATTTCCCTTCAATTGTGTAGGTTGCTAGGTAAGGGCCGGTTTACAAGTAAGCCCATTACTGGACTGCTTCCCAGAGCGGATGGTCTGTATATAGAGATGGACTCTTTATTGAGCCTTCAGGTTCTGTGGGGATCCCAAGGAAAATGTCTTCTGTAGCTAGGCTGCCAGGTTTTATTTTTAGATGCATTGTAGTAAAGGACGTACCATGTAACTGTGGTTCCTATTGTTTTTGTTCGGGTGTATGGCATGGTAACCTTTAGGGACATTTAACACTGGGGAGGTGCAGTAATTTTACTGCAGCCCAATGAAAGTCGATGGGGCCATTCAACTGATGCGTTATGATAGAAGTGGCGTTTATCCCGCGTCCCCGGCGCAAGGACAGATTTACCTTACTGCGCAGTTCCGTGGCCACGTGCGGGTAACCGGAAGTCATGTAAGTCTATGGCGATGCAGGGTTGTTCAAAAATTAATGCGGTTGCGTTGCGGCATGCATGCACATTTACAATACGCTTCTGTATTTCCAAAACAGGAAGTGAGTGCAAGCGTCACTTCCTGTTTGGCTGTCAGCCAGTAGGGGATTAACATGTATTAATGCGGTAATCACCAAAGGCCAACCTTTGTAGATAACAGGAATCCAGCGCTGGATCACCCAAATCCTCCCCCGACAAGCTTGACAAGCGAGGATTTATTTCCCTTGCCGAGACCCAGCACAGGGGCAGCAGCTGCTCTTCGTTTGGGCTAAGCGGAAATAGCCAAACCCGATCATATCCGCTCTGCTGTGCAGGCGCAAAAGGACTCGCACCTGCAAAGTAGAGCGGATTGTTCAGGTTCGGCTATTTCCGCCTTAACCTGAATGAAGAGTGGCTAGTGCACCTGGATCTCTGTAGGTAAATATTTACCTCGCACACTTCGAGGGACCCTGACACTTGAAGGGAGGAACGGAGGAGGACTGGGGAAGCCTCGTTAGGATCTGGAGGCTTCCCCCTCCCGAGGTAAGTATCCTCCAGAGGTTTTTTTTTCCATTACAGGTTTTCTTTAACTTCAGATGCTGTGCTTAGAAGGCATGCTGCTGTGACAAGCTCAGAGCTATCTTAGAATGTGTCCATGTAACTTGCTGCATGCTTGTGCCCTCAGTCACTTTACAGTTTTTCAAGTCTTCCAGATTAGAGCTTTTACCTCATCCTTCCTAACACAGCTGTTTTAGTTGAGACTTCCTGAAATGTTTATCTTTTCTGAATTCACAGGTTAACTTGACAGATAGAACAAGACTGCATATATGCAACATTGATTTAATCGGTTAGAACAAGAGCAATATTTTACCTTGTGATACCTTTTAACAGCATCATTAAGGCCTCTCATTACTCTTTTATTAGAGACTTGCTCTGTTTCTTATCTGATTACAGACTGAACATAACTCATGGCACTGATTTGATCTCTTGTTGAAGGGGATTACAGCTTTGTATTAACTCAGATTGACACGGTTTATAATTCGATTGTTGATACCCAGCCTAGCGGTGTCATATGTTTGACCCCCCACACACATACACACCTCCTTTCCATGTTCAGCTGCAGAAAAAGACAGCCATATATCATCATTAAAGATGGCACACAGCATTCGGAAGGAGGCACGAAAGGTCCTATCTGCTAGAATTAAAGAGAGGAGAGGTTTCAGCGTAATGAAATGGTGAAATGGTAAAGGACAAAGTGTACAGCTTTCATATTTTCATTCAAAATATAAAAACAGAAACTAGCACAACATATTCATATTTAAAACTGGGATAAAGTGTGTTTTAAACAATAGATTTGCAAATCTTATGCACACAGAAATGATCTGTTTAGTTTGACTATTATGTTGATGGAGTTTTTTGTTTAATATTGGCTATGTTATTGGGCAAATGTTTTCTTGTAGGAGGTATTTAAAATGTTGCCTTACTTTAGATTTATTGCCAGTGATTTGTCATCTCACTTTCTGTGTGGTTTGTATTTAGTGCAAGGTAAGTCTCTTGTAGATAAGGATTTTAGAGGTAGTGCAAGTGCTTGTGGGACTAGGGTGGAAAAATTTAGATCGTATATTGTCCAGCCTTTTTTTAGATAACGTTGTGAGGATGAAATAATTTGATTATACATTTTTATTGTGTAGTTCTAAAGCACTAACATATTCTGCAGCACTTTACAAAGTCTATAGTCATGTCCCTAACTGTCCCTCAGAAAAGCTCACAATCTAATCTCTGCCATAATCATAGTCTTATGTATCTATTGTAGTTCACCTGGTACACACCATGCAATTTCCCGTCAGATAGACTGGTCGAATCAATTATTTCTGACAGGTCCCATCTAATTTCCGATTGTTTTTCTGATTGACTTTCCAATCACTTCTATACAAAATCGGGGAAAACCCTCTGAAATCAGATTGGATCTATCGGAAATAATCGATTTGACCCATCTGATGGGATATTGCTTGGTGTGTACCAGGCATCAGGCCAGTTTTGAAGGAACAGCTTACATATTGTATACCATGCGCATAGAACTATGTAACCACAGTGTCATAGCGTAAGTAATTTATTTGGATTTTTCAGTTCACCAGTGAAATAGCACCCTGTGCTTTTCCCTGTGTTCTCTAACACTTAAAATCCATACAGAAAAGTACTAAGAAGTAGGCAAGAAAAGGAACATTACTCTTAAAGATAATCCATGACACATACTCAAATGCAATATATATCTTAGGATACCAACTTTTAAGTGCAATACCCTGGTTTCAGCATCTGAAACACTTCCTATAGCTATGTATTGCAGTATATTGGTATGTGGCTTTAGGCTAGTTTATTATGTGGACCCCCCTCCCCCGGTATCTTTTGTACTGGCTTTAGAACTCTAAGTAAACAAACATGTAAAGATCGCCTGCAAGTACTAAAGATGTTGCTGTCTGTGTTAATTTTCAGAAAGTAAATCAGGGAGAGCAAATATATTACAATGGGCAAACACTGACTAAATCATTTATAAATGAATATTGTAAAAAAATAAGAAATTTAGTTTTTGTCTACAGTTCCTCTAAGTAAATCTGGTACAATTTATGTTGTTTTTTGCTTGCTGGGGACTGAACAGGTACTTTATTGATAAGGTGTGAATTAATCTCCAGTGAAAAACTCAAGAGAAAATTTAATTAGGACCAAATGTTAAGTTACCCATACACTACATCGATTTCCTGTCGATATACAATCGACAATGCAAATGTTGACCGATCGATTTCCATCCGAAATTGATCAATTTAGTAAAATGAAAATGAAAATGTTGCTCGATCGCGGGCGGGTCAGGAGCGTGGTGTTAACGGCGATCGATTCGGCGATGACCGACGCAGCATAGCTGCAGTGATACATTACCTGTCTGTCCCCGGTCCATGCTGACACTTTCTCCGGCAGGCCTGTCTCCTTATTACTTCCTGTCTCCTCCTGTGACAAGCTGAATTTAAACAGTAGAGCGCCTTCTCATCACAGAAGGAGACCGGAAGTGAAGAGGAGACCGAAGACTCGCACCGGCGAACAGGTCATGTATTGCTGCTGGCCGGGGGAGCACACGGGGACCGGCGAGCAGACGGCTGCTGCACAAGTTGTGAATCGATTTCAGGCTGAAAAGGATTCAAAATCTGTGTGCAGCAATGGGCAGCCAATAGATCCCTCTTGTAATATCCACCTTTTGCTCCGGCACCAGCAAACTCATCAGCAGGAGTTTGCAAACATGACTCCTCACACAGCAAGCAGGAGATAGACTTTCTCAGGCTTCTTCAACGTTTAAGGAGTTTATTCATGAAACAGATATACAGATAGATACAGTTCCTCACACCCTAGCAAAGCCAATCTTCCATGTTGCGTTACAGCTGCGTGAGTACCTTCCTGCTGAAGGTACCCAGGTCTTCTTGCATCTACTCTGTTACATCTAGACTACCTATGTACAGCACACATTATATCAGATTACAGAAAGGAATGAACATGCTTAGAGAAATAATTGGGTTCGAGTCAGTAGAAGTCAGAGATGGGGGGCATGAAAGTATGAAGCAGAGTGAGCTCTGATCGCCCACCTCCGTTTTAATACCGACTAGGAAAGAGTTAACTGTGACATCATATTCGCCCTCCCCTAGACCAGACTATTGGTTGGGCCACCTCGTGGTGTCATAATACCCACCCACTCGATTAATATTTAATGTCACCTTTCCTTTACTTACTGGAATGTGGATGTTTATTAAATATGGCTGATGTTTATTGTTCCAGTGGCGTACAAGCTGAGGTCAGCGAGACCTGCGGCCTTGTCCACAGAACAGCTTCTTGGTATGTTCTAGGTCTGCTGACAGAACTGCAGATTTTCTCATTAAGAGTAAATCCCTTAAAGGGCAGGTCTGCTCCTCAAGTCTTTTTGACTAACTCAGTCCAAATAACTGAGGCCTACTTAAATTATAACAATCCCTCCTAAAACGGCTTGACCCGCAGATCCCAGCTTCTGAACCTACCAGTACCTGGTTTCTTTCTTTATGTTTCACTTTTCGATGTTCGTGCTCACACAACTTCTCTGCTCTCGGTGGTTACCCCTTGAAGAGAGAGAGCACGACCTCTTGGTCTTCCTGTAACCAGGCTCTCTGGGGAGGCCCTACTTCTAAGTCCCTCTATACCACATGCTCAGCATTTGCGTCACTTGCGTATCACTCACAAACTTGCATGACCACAGAAAGGTGAAACTTGTGTGTTTACATCAATATAAGGAAGTAAACTGACTCTTGGGTGCATGCAAAAATATTAATATATTTATTTGGATTAGTAATCAAAAATTTAGAAAACACATACAAACACATACATTATTATACATATACACAACAATAACCCTCTACTGACAAAAAATGTCACCACCCATAAAAATGGACCAATAAAAAACCCGGGAGGCTTGATAAAGAGGCTGCAGTCCTCTCAAACTGAAACACACTTCAAACAAGTTGAAAAGATATTAATGAAATGTTGCGTAGCAACCACTAGTCACTGGTACCCACTAGGCGTTTAAGCATGGCCAATGCTTAGGGTATGCAAAAGTCCAAGTAACTCCATGCAGGTTGCTCAATATATTGAAAATGCACAAAAGTCCTAGTTACTGGGACCTAATTTGATTCTTAATACCAAAGATATTGCTTCAAGGCTAGTTGCACCATATAAGTAAGAGAGTTCAAATTTGAGAAGTTGAGGTCCTGGACCCACTCGCAGTCCAGGCAACAGCTGTATAATCACCACACAACTTGGATGCATATATTGACTCCCATAAACGTCAGGTGTAGCTTCAAGCACATACAGGAATGATGCATAAATTAGGTTCACAGCTCTGTTTTGCAGTTCATAAGCACCAGAGCATAGCGTAGCAAGTATGCAGAGTCTTGAGTTAGTGCTTACAAATAATGCTTGCAAGTTGTGGCAAAGCTTAAGCGTATGAAGTCCATGCGACAAACATCCAGTGACTTATAGTGGGTAGACATGCGTTTGCAGGCAAGTTCAAGCTGTTAGTTTTGTATAGTTGCCATCCCATCTCAGGAGAAGGCATAGAGAGGTGCTTCAGTTAATCACAGCAGGTCCCAGGGATATGGTCCATACGTAAGACGCCTTAATCGACATGTTTCGCCGTTACCAATGACGGCCTCTTCGTTTATGGGACATTTATGGGAGTCAATATATACATCCAAGTTGTGTGGTGATTATACAGCTGTTGCCTGGACTGCGAGTGGGTCCAGGACCTCAACTTCTCAAATTTGAACTCTCTTACTTATATGGTGCAACTAGCCTTGAAGCAATATCTTTGGTATTAAGAATCAAATTAGGTCCCAGTAACTAGGACTTTTGTGCATTTTCAATATATTGAGCAACCTGCATGGAGTTACTTGGACTTTTGCATACCCTAAGTATTGGCCATGCTTAAACGCCTAGTGGGTACCAGTGACTAGTGGTTGCTACGCAACATTTCATTAATATCTTTTCAACTTGTTTGAAGTGTGTTTCAGTTTGAGAGGACTGCAGCCTCTTTATCAAGCCTCCCGGGTTTTTTATTGGTCCATTTTTATGGGTGGTGACATTTTTTGTCAGTAGAGGGTTATTGTTGTGTATATGTATAATAATGTATGTGTTTGTATGTGTTTTCTAAATTTTTGATTACTAATCCAAATAAATATATTAATATTTTTGCATGCACCCAAGAGTCAGTTTACTTCCTTATATTGATGCATTACTCATGCTGACATGGTGCATGTGAAAATTGTGTGTGAATTATCTGTCATTTTATGGGTATTTGGCCCATTAGATGTACTTTGTTCCCGCCACGATTCCCTTTGTATAAATACTTTTTCTTTGAAACTTGTGTGTTTGTTACTCAATGGAGCAGTGCCAGGTGCCTTCTAAAAGAACGCCTTTATACAATCAACTCCATCACCGGTACTACTAAACCTATACCCGTAACCCTGTATATCCCTTAATTTAAAAATATTGGTTCATGAGATTGTTTATGAGGCACCAATCTCTGGACCAGGTTAATTTGTTTTACGTAATTTTAACAAGCAACCTCACCTGGATAATGATGCCTAAAGTTGTCATCCCCATCCAGACGACCAGTGGGTGTAGAAAGAACTTTGGAACTGCAGAGGCCCAGTCCGAGTGTCCCTGGAACATCACCGGAAACCTTTTCCACCAGGTCAGACTGGAACTCACCTGCTTATTTTTGTGTTCTACCTCGTTAAGATCACCTGGATCATGGTGAAATTTTACCTCTAACTTAGTGTACTGTTTGTTTAACCTTTGTAACAAAGTGTGGTCGTCTTGGGTCAAAACCTGTTCCCCTTTGTCCCATGTCTTGTTATCTTTCAGGATGAGAACTTCACGTGAACCTTTGAACTTTAGAGTTCTCTTAACAATTTGAGAAACAACGTCATCAAACCTGGATGACTGGATCCATATGGGATCATCGCTCACCCAATATGTTCCCCTTGGAAACTCCCCCTTATCGGAACAATTATGAGAATATACCTTGAATGCATCATTAGACCTTATGTTAAAAAACCAAACCTTTCCTTCAGCCACCGGAACTATCGGTTGGGCTTCAGGGTGGATCTTTTGAATGGTAGCCTCGCATTCTGCGTTATTGAGCCTGCAGGCTTCTTCACTAAATTTGACTTGCCCCGGCCAACGCAGGTACTTCTGCAAGAATTGCCCGCATGAGGACAACTCTACTCGTTTCACCTCCCCGTCTAGCACCAAAAAGGTTTGACCTCTCAGGTCCTGGTGTAAGACATGTGTTGAGGTGGGAACTAAGGAAGTGGCGGTGCCTAAAGGAATGTTGCACCGTTTCCATTTGTTCACCCAAACATCTCGAAGCTGCTATGCAAAAGATCCTTTTCCAGAAAAATCGATATACCTCCCCTTGTCCAATCTCAGTTGCACAGGATCTTTAAGCATCTCCCTGACAAAATATGCCCCCAACTGTCCTGATTGGACCTCTTCCCCCCTTATGTCCTGAGGCACAATATGTACCTGAGGTCGGGAAGACTGTACTCTCTGCAATCTTTCAATTAAGAGTACCTCTTCACTTACCCAACTAACAAGAGGATAAGTGGCTGCATATGGACTGTGTAATATCGTCCCCTGTGGTGACCCGTGTGGTGTGAATGGGGTTCCCTGTGTTGGCTTTCCCTCCCCCGGGACCGCTCTCCCCACCCTCTTTGTCACCTGGAAATGTGGCTTGATCTCGATTTTTACTTCTTGTTTCGAGAACCACCAACCCTCGGCTTTCCAGCCTTTATGTGTGTATAGTTGTTTCAGAGGTAGTCTCTGTTGGTAGCTCCAGAGTGTGATGTTGTCCCCTGCGTCTCTCTGGTAGGAGAATTGACGCCTCCTGCTCGTTCCTCTCCAATCTGGAACCATCTCACTCTGCATAACCAAGACAAGGTACCCCTGAATCACACACTCCACCTTTTGCATGTACCCATTGTACTGCAGTGTACCTTTTAACAAACCTTTGGATCGGTGCATCGATTCTGGGAGTGTGGCATTCAATAGCAGATTTACACTGCCATTCAATTCCCACTGCCCGCACACCTGACCCTTCAGACCTTTCACCCACATTGTGCCATGAAATTTGATTTCTCCTGGCACAAGTGCTCTTTTCCTCCGTCCCTGCATGGTCCATCTGTGCCAAGCGGAGGGAGGTGTGAAAGGATTAGTACCTTGGTCACCAAACATTAACATGCTTGGGCCTTGCATTCTCATTAACCCCTTATTATACATGAGAATGTCCTCTCTTCGTTCTCCTAGGACGAAATGGCAACCTAGGATCACCATCAGCACAGTACTCTTCATTATAAAAGCACCACCTTGGGAAAGAAAAACATTAGCAATTTGCACTATTCTTTGCTCAGTCAGTTTTTTTAGACGTTTTCCGATCTCAGGAATCTCGTGTTTTAGTCTCTTTCCAATTTCAGGAATCTCGTGTTTCTCCAAACTTAGATTGGCATCGGGAACCTTTCGCTTATCCGACTGACATCTCCATCTTTGCTGCCAGCACTGCAGCTGTCTCGATTCCATATTGCCCAACTCCTGAAATCAAAATACAAACAAATCAATTCTTATTAATGATTTGGGATTCGCCCTGCGGCTTGTACTCTGTACACTTTAAATGGATCAATATATATCGTAATTGATCTCGTTGCTTTATGGTTCTCATCTCATGAACTCTGTTTACTCTTTTTGGTAGATTGGAGTTAAATTTCACCGCCCCCCCCCCCCCCCCCCACCTCAGTACTATCCTCAGTACTTACCTGTTTAAAATCTGCTCCCGCGGACTCCACCTTTGGAAGCTCTCACCTCATTGCAGCTCACTCCACATCCCCCCCATCTGTCCATGCGCGGCCGTCGCATGCACAGATTACCGATGCCACACCTGTTGCTGCTTTGCAGGTGAGCCTGCAATGCTCTTACTCATTATCGCATTTACTTATCTAGAACTTCATTGCGATACCAGCTCTGCTAGAAGTTCTGTGTGTTGTACCCTCTGATCAATGTTTGCCGTGCCACTACCCCCAGACTTCACAAAAAATGTCTGCCTCCCTGTAGGAAGGAGCACTTTGCACTTAAACTACACAGGGTGCAGGGCTAAGCATACCAGCGTCAAATGCCTGTATGCAGATCCCTGAATGCCCACGTGGTAGGTAGTCATATGGCAGACACCGTACTGATACACTGTCACTCTGTAAATGGCAATTCTATCATCTGTATAATTGCCCCATGAACTGCTACCAGTTCTGTTCTGTGCTAAACTGAATCAGAGCTGGAGAAAAGAAGAGAAAGAGAAAAAAAAAAAAAAATATATATTCTTGACCAATCGGTGGGCGAGGAAAAGCACGCTAACAGCCCAGCAATGACTTCTTTGTCAATCTCTGGTCCTGTCCCTGACACAAAAAAACCCCGAAAAAACACTCTGCAGTCGCAGTGAGTACACCTGGATTGGTCAGCTCCTATCTTTCTCTCTTTTCCCTTCCCCCTCTCCAACTCTGCACTGTCCCCCCTATCTCTATTGGGAACACATGCTGCACCGCACTTTAAGGTGCCTCACTTAAAGGAATAATCCCATAAGCAACACAGTACAGACACTTTCCTGATCTGCGCTGCGCCGTGTCTCCCTGCACCTAGCTGGGAAACACTTCCTATCCGTGACCCTGCAACTTGCTTGGCTCACGTATGCGGACACTCCCTGTGCCCAGACTTCTTCTGAGGAAATCATCTGGAAGCCGAGAAACTCAGTAGAATCTCTCTCCTTTCCCTACTCTGGACCCTCCCCCCCCTCCCACCAGCTGCTTCCGTGCACGGCGCCTTGTGCACAGCTGTGACGTGGGACGTGGGATCCCCCCAGCACATCCTCCCCCCTGCCATTGGGGCGTGCCTATCAGTGTGCGCTTCCCGCCCCCTCCCCTCCTGATACATCATGCAGATGGGAGTGGCTTTCTCAGAAACCCGACGCCATGTTAAATCATGGCATGCCAGCCAAGATGGCTGCTATGTCAGTCCCCCATAGCAACCACTTAATCCTATGCACCTTAAAAAAAAAAAACAGTTAGACCATACATAGAACATACAAGGCATAGTATGCACACTAAACATTTCAGCATATATATTTCTCGGATACCTGCAAAAACAGACACAGCAATGTGTGAAATTTCCTATCTCCTTCCCAGAAAAAAACCGCAAATCATCTTGGACATGTAGATAGAGGAAAAAAAAAACCATGCACCCAACCCCGTGCACTCAAACGCTTCCCACAGAACTCCGATCTTATGACGGCTGAAAAAAAACATCCTGAACAGAAGGAATTCTCCACAACTACACCGAAACTTTACTCATATCCTAAACCTTTGCCTGGAATGCGGAGTGACAGAAACTTAACAAATCTTCCAGCTGTTAGCAGATATCCGCGGACACAAACCTTAACCGTGCTTCCCCCAATCTGTAGAAAGGGGGGGGGGAGGATGCACTGTATTGGCCCCCCTTCCCACTAAACCTACGCTCTGCGATCCGCAAGATAAAACCCATGACACCGAATCATGCTGAGATTACATAAACATCACATAGCACTAACTAACTAATAGCATTGACTGGAACCAGTATCCCCACTATTCTGGGCTCTCGTACACCAACGTTTCCTCTCTATTTCTCCCCCTAACTGCTCTCCTCACTATCCACCATCTGCTCGACAGAGCACGGGAGAAAAATAAACACCGCTGGCCTCCCTCCCCGCCCAGAACTGCACAGAGCGAAACCGAAACTATATACGCTGCTACCAGCATAACACAGAAAGATAACACACAGCTGTAGAAAAAAACACTGTTAACATATCACAGACCACAAACATTGCTACAAAACCAAATAAACGAAACGCTATACTTGCCTGGCTCTACAGACTTGAACCGACTTCCAATCCGATCAGCTGACGGCAAGTTCTTTCCACGAGTCGATGGACCTCGGTGAGCGTTTACTGAGCGTTCTCTCAGCGGATTCTCCGGTCCCAAAGGTAACTTGCTCAAAACCTCTGCCTGGGATACCTCACCACGGAATCCTTTGTTCGGCTAGATTGCGTGTACATTGCAATCCAAATAAAACAGGTCCATGACTCGCCGCTGATCATCACTCGGATTGCAGTCCGTGTGTTGGCCTCTCTAGCGGCCTCCCACACACCACTTATCCTCTTGATAAGCTTTCTTTCCAGTCCGCGTCAACTCCGCTTGTGTCGCTGTGGAATATCTTGAAAACTAGATAACAGACTGACATCTGGCCCGGTCCTTGCCTGCCTTTTCTGCTAGACAGCGCAGCTGGGTTCACGGCACCAATTGTAATATCCACCTTTTGCTCCGGCACCAGAAAACTCATCAGCAGGAGTTTGCAAACATGACTCCTCACACAGCAAGCAGGAGATAGACTTTCTCAGGCTTCTTCAACGTTTAAGGAGTGTATTCATGAAACAGATATACAGATAGATACAGTTCCTCACACCCTAGCAAAGCCAATCTTCCATGTTGCGTTACAGCTGCGTGAGTACCTTCCTGCTGAAGGTACCCAGGTCTTCTTGCATCTACTCTATGTTACATCTAGACTACCTATGTACAGCATACATTATATCAGATTACAGAAAGGAATGAACATGCTTAGAGAAATAATTGGGTTCCAGTCAGTAGAAGTCAGAGATGGAGGGCATGAAAGTATGAAGCAGAGTGAGCTCTGATCGCCCACCTCCGTTTTAATACCGACTAGGAAAGAGTTAACTGTGACATCATATTCGCCCTCCCCTAGACCAGACTATTGGTTGGGCCACCTCGTGGTGTCATAATACCCACCCACACGATTAATATTTAATGTCACCTTTCCTTTACTTACTGGAATGTGGATGTTTATTAAATATGGCTGATGTTTATTGTTCCAGTGGCGTACAAGCTGAGGTCAGCGAGACCTGCAGCCTTGTCCACAGAACAGGTTCTTGGTATGTTCTAGGTCTGCTGACAGAACTGCAGATTTTCTCATTAAGAGAAAATCCCTTAAAGGGCAGGTCTGCTCCTCAAGCCTTTTTGACTAACTCAGTCCAAATAACTGAGGCCTACTTAAATTATAACACCTCTGTGATCAGATTCGATCAGAGAGGGAACTATCTGTTGGTCGATCTGGTGGCAATCGACCAGTGTATGGCAGCCTTTACTATGTATAATTGGTACATGTGCCACTGTTTTACAAAGACTCCTGTGTATACAAGGTGAATTGTGTGGATAGCAATATTAAATAGTTAAAAAAAAATCTGGCACAATACTGTTTATCATGTCTCCCACTAAGATAAAACATTGAATCTCAGTGTTGCAA
Source organism: Hyperolius riggenbachi (assembly GCF_040937935.1). Classification (NCBI taxonomy): domain Eukaryota; kingdom Metazoa; phylum Chordata; class Amphibia; order Anura; family Hyperoliidae; genus Hyperolius; species Hyperolius riggenbachi. Next base: position 333,480,233 of record NC_090647.1, read on the forward strand.
GAAAATCCAGAACTAAATAAGGTAGTTTCAACCTGGCATTTTCTTTTTGTACGCTTTAAACCATCCATCAGTCTCCAAGTAGCTACATCAGTTCAAATGAGGTTAAGAAATATCTGGGAATGTTATATGTGGATAGCATTTAATTCAGGCGGCAGAAAGTTTGGCTTAAATTTAATTAGACAAGTTATTTCTTTACGTACCGTATTTTTCGGACTATAAGACGCTCCGGACTATAAGACGCACCTAGGTATAGAGGACAAAATCCAGGGGAAAAAAATAATATACTAAACCTGGTGCGTCCATGGTGCAGGAGCGTCTTATGGACCTTTTCCCCAATTATGTCTGTCTTTCTTATACTTCTTGTGCCCCCCTGTGTTCTCCTATGTTTCTCTGCCCCCCTTGTGTACTCTGCCCCCTGTGTCCACTGGTGTCTCTGTGTTCTTTTTACCCCTTTCTCTCCATGTCCTCTGTCCTCCTGTGTCCCCTGTCCTGGTGTCTGATGCCCTGTGCTCTGTCCTCCTTCCTCTGTCCCCTTTTTCCTCCATGTCCAGTGTCTTCTATCCCCATTGTCCCAGATTTTGCTATCCATGTGTCCCCATGTCTACATGTCCCCTTGTACCAGTGTCTGCATGTCCCCTATGTCCGCCTGTCCCAGTGTCTTTGTGTCCCATATGTCCCAGTGTCTGTGTGTCTGCATGTATTCCATGCCCCTGGTGTCTGTTGTCCTGGTGTCTTAAACACATATATGCAGCTGCCACTCATCATCAGGCTGCCCCCCTGTCCCAAATACACAATGTTTGCGTGTCCCGATGTATCAAACACATACTTGCAGCTGCCACTTGTTCATCATCAGGCTATCCACGTGTCCCAAATACACTGTGTTTGCATGTCCCCGGGTGTTCCGATTACACACACTTGCAGCTGCCACTTGCTCATCAGGCTGCCTAGTTTACCTCCCTTGAAGCTTTGATCATCGCGGTGTCCCCCGGTACAGCCGAAGTTTGTATCGATCAGGAAGTCCCGGGCGTCCGTGCAGACAAATGGACCAATCAGTCGGGGAGCGCTGTGATTGGTCCCGATGACGGAGAGGTGGCCCCGCCCTCGAGACATCACTTGAGCAGTGCGCAGCGTGATTGGCGGTTAAGGCTAGCGCCGCCGCCTGATTGGTGCATTTGTCTGCACGGACGCCTGGGACTTTCTGATCGATACAAAGTGCGGCGATACCGGGGGACACCGCGATGATCAAAGATTCAATGAAGGTAAACCGGGGAAAGCCTGTTGAGCAAGAGGCAGCTGCAAATATGTGTTTAAGATATCGGGACACCCGGGGACGTGCAAACACCGTGTATTTGACACGGGGAACAAGTGGCAGCTGCAAATGATACATCGGGACACCCGGGGACACGCAAACATCAGGGACACAAATACTCAGATACTGGGACACAAGGGGACACACAGACACTGCAACACAGGGAGACATGCAGTCACTGGGGCACAGGGGGGCATGTAGACACGGGATAAAGAACAAGGGAAGGGAGGTGCAGGACCAAAAATGTAGCATTCGGACTATAAGACGCACTGATATTTTCCCCCCACTTTTGGGAGAGAAAAAGTGCGTCTTATAGTCCGAAAAATACGGTAAATGAAGATTATCTCAACTCTCAATAAGCATAATTGTATTGCTTTTCTTTAGCACCATAAGATGCATTATGCAGGTATTAAAGTATACCTGAAGTGTAAATATATTTATTTAACTACCATAAGCCTGCCCCAAGGAGCTTATTAAAAGCGCTCCTAAATTGTCATACTTTTGTTGCTCTTATTATTTCTGTTTTGCCAGGAGCCCGCCGTAAGCACCTACATTGTTTTGGCGAAAGGTGGGCGGGGAGCCACTTTACTGTATGGGCAGGGGTGTGTGAAGCAGTGTTCAGCTCTGCGGGGTTCAGCACTTGTTTACTGCAGCCACGTCAGACCGAATGTAGATTTTTAAGCGGGCATTTTTGAGAGAGGGTTTACACAGAAAACACTTGTTTATTCTCACATGTAATTTTTTGAACGCAATTCATGTTCATCTGCATTACGCCGCTGTAGTTACGTGATTGTGTAGTTATGCGATTGTGGAGAAAATGTCCACGATATGTGTAATTATGTTGCAAGTTGTACCTATTTTACCCACATGCAAAAAACGGATTAGGTGTGAACAAGCCCATTGATTTACATTGATTAGAAGTTCTAATGCCAATTCGCATCCATGAAAATCACAGCCTGATGCCCCGTTCACATCAGCAAACGCGGATGCCTGTGCGTTCGGAACGCAACGCGTACGAACGTACGCCATCTGCGTTTGCATGCGTTGCGTGGCTGATCCCATTCACTTAAAGTGAATAGATCAGCCGCGCGTTTTGTTAAAAAATGCGTGCAGCATGTGTTCCCGGACCGCACTGTGAACATCAGACAGTGCAGTCTATGCACTTTCTAATGTCCTGCGTGTCGGGGCTCCTGCACACGTTGCCAAAATCCAGACGGCAACGCGTGCAGTGTGAACAGGGCCTTAGTGTTATGCATCCATTTCTGTGGAGGAGAGAAATGGGTGAGGCAGGAAACAGTAATTAGCAGAGATAATCTATACTCACAGATTGCTGCGGCCCAAACTGTTTCCCCAGGCACTTGTCATCCATGGGATATCTACAGAGCTCTGCACACATTCAATGATTTCCCTATTGAAGAGTAAACTGTCACACTTGGGCAACATCTGATCATCTGATGCCTATATGTGCTTATATGTAGCATATCACATGAAACACAATTTCTTATCATCCTATTTCTTGTGCTATTGATGCAGTGTCTAATATATTCATGGATAGCACCACATAAAAACATATGCATGCAATATTGAAGGTATTTTCAATGTACTAATGTATTTTCCATGGTGGTTTAACCTCTTTGGCATTCTGTTTATGGAAATTGTAGGGTCTAAAAGCGGTGCAATTGCTTTTTTTAATTATTATTTTAAACCATAAATTGAGAACTAATTAGAATGCCAGAGACCTCCCCTCATCAATTCAGGTAGCCTCTGTACGTTACCTCCCCGAGATCCAGCGCTGCATTTCTGTCTCTTGTACTCCGGGTGGTGCTCTACCCCAATAATGAGATTACATGACAGACGCTGATCTCGCCTGAGGGGTCAAGAGCCCAAAGGGACGTGAAGGAGACTGGCTGGATCCAGGGAAAGTAAGTATAAAGTGCGCTCTGCCCAGTAGCCTAAATGCGAAAGGAGGAATCTGAACACAGACTTAAATAAGGAAATGTGCAAATGTATTGTCCCATCATACATGAAAATACTCTGACCATTCTCCGATGATCATTTCAGGGCCTTTCCAGTACCCTTTGTCCAGGCTTGGACAGACAAACATACTTGCAGCATTTTCAGAGTGATTTCATTCAAGGAACGTAGGCCTTGAAATTGCTCCAGAAAGTGCTGGTTATTTAGTGTTAAAGCTAGCTGTTTTTAGAAGAATTCGTGATTGCTAATGGCACCAGACCTTTCTTTGAAAACATCATGAGATCATCTCAGTTTACTGTCAGATCCATCTATATCTGCTCTAGTCTCTGTGACTGCTGGAAATGTAGACCTGCAGTTATTTTCATTGCAGTTAACCTCTGATTATGCAGTATAATATGTTATACTGTGCAAGTTTATTTCAGTTCCAATTTTAGGATGCCTGAAGACCTCCAAGTACATTCGTATGTTTGGGGAACTGCTATGGCAATCCTCAAAAGTAACAAATTTTTTAAGAAGCAGTCCCCCAGGGGTATTCACATAAGATATCAATAGTTTCATTCAGATATTTAAAGAAAATCTTAAAAATAAAAAAGTCCATAGAGCAGGGGTAGGGAACCTATTGTTGTGGAGCCAGATGTGGCTCTTTTGATGGCTACATCTGGCTCACATACAAATCAGTAGGGGTTGATTCACTAAGCTACACTGCTCAAGCAGCGCAGTTTAGTGTGGCAGCACAAGTAAAATTTTCAAAGTAAGCACGCTACTGCTGTAGCATGCACTACTAACTTACTTGCGCTACCCCAAAACGAACAACGGCTGCTCCAATTGTCCCACTACTCTGGACCCCGTCAGGTCCAGTGACTTTGTAGGACGCGATTCCCGCACTTTGATTGGGCCAATAGGCTGGCTGTCACTTCACAGGCAGCCTATTGGGCCAAAGAGCGGGGATCTCGTCCTGCAAAGTGAATCAACCCCCAAGTCGGCTAGCTAATTGTACAAGCTGTTAGTTGGTATTTCTCCTCTCTGGCTCTCGGAGAAATTGCTGATGTTGCTGAAACCCAAGAGAAGCTGAAGATGTGTCTAATACTGCCGCTGCCTGGCGGATCAACTGTACAGTCCTGGCTAAAAGTTTTGAGACTGTCAAACATATTAGTTTTCACAAAGTTTGCTGCTAAACTGCTTTTAGATCTTTATTTCAGTTGTTTATGTGATGGAATGAAATATAATTTTAAGCACTTCATACGTTTCAAAGGCTTTTATTGACAATGACCACAAGTTCTCAATGGGATTAAGATCTGGGGAGTTTACAGGCCATGGAAACAATCAACAACAGTTTGGTGAAGAACACGATGGAGCACCGTGTCATAAGGCAAAAGTGATAACTAAGTGGCTCTGGGACCAAAACATTGAAATTTTGGGTCCATGGCCTGGAAACTCCCCAGATCTTAATCCCTTTGAGAACTTGTGGTCATTCCTCAAGAGGCGGGTGGACAAACCAAAACCAACTAATCCTGAGAAACTCAAAGAAGTGATTATGAAAGAATGGATTGCTATCAGTCAGGATTTTGCCCAGAAGTTGATTGAGAGCATGCCCAGTCGAATTGCGGAGGTCTTGAAAAAGAAGGGCCAACACAGCAAATACTGATTCTTTGCATAAATCTCATGTAATAATCAAATAAAAGCCTTACAAACGTATGAAGTGCTTATAATTGTATTTCATTACATCACATAAACAACTGAAACAAAGCTCTAAAAGCAGTTTAGCAACAAACTTTGTGAAAACAAATATGTTTGACAGTCTCAAAACTTTTGACCAGGACTGTATACACATCACCATGGCAACAGTGACGTGAGCCCTACTGTCCCAGTATTAAACATATTGTATGGCTCTCACAGAATTACATTTTAAAATATGTGGCGTTTATGGCTCTCTCAGCCAAAAAGGTTCCTGACCCCTGCCATAGAGGGATGCTCCTGAGGCTTCTCAATCCATTTTGGACCGCTGTGCTGTGGGCTGGGACCCTTTTCTTCACGGCCTTGTTTTTGTCCGTGTACAAAAGCAGCAATGCTCCAGGAGACCTGGCCGTACCTGTGCCATAGCAGATTCAATAACTAAAGATTTTCACACTGCTTTAAAATATTCGAAAAATAATGGCATGTAGATCACACGTATTCATATTTAAGCAAACCTGAAGTGAAATTATGATATAATGAATTGTATGTGTAGTATGGATAATAATTAAAACAATAGTAGCAAAGAAAAGTCTCCTATTTCTATTTTCAGTTACATAGTTTTGTTTTTTGTTTTGTTTGTTTTTTATAGCATTGCATCATTCTGTCACAGTTGTGGTTTTAAAATCACACTCTGGCCCATATGCGATGAACTGTTTCTCCTGAGTTATCTCCTAGGAGATAATTTTCATCTTCTCTTTAAATTAACTTTTCAGCATTTTACAATTGAAAAAGTTCACAAAAGTTAGTGAAAAATCAAAATTATTAAGTCTTTTCTTGGTTGCTGGTGGTTTAACTGCTTACGGACCTCTGTACTTTAAATCTACGCCCTGTTTTGATGGCTATCTGGCTGCTAGATTTCAACTTGCCGCCACTGCAGCGCATCCGCCATTTTTGTCGCTCCCGCCGATCTCACCGCTGAATCCCCGCCATCTCCCATCGCATCTCACTTGCCTTGCCTGTCTCTATGACAGCAGAGCCCTGTGAGCGGGCCAGGAGCCGATTTCATTGGCTCCTGGCCCTGTCTTTTAATGTAAGCAACTCCCATTCGCTCACAGGAACTCTGCTATCATAGAGACGGCAGAGTGGGTAGCCCAGGTTCCCGACATGCGGCGGGTATGTGCGGCGATTCTTCGGGATTCCACCATTTCTGTACCAGCGGTCTCTGGTCCTTAAGGGGGCAGAGACCTCTGGTACTTAAGTAGTTATAATGCATTTTATGATGAGGTGTGAAAATACCATCCAAGAGGAAACTTAGGAGAAAAAGTGAATTGCCCCTGCACCCACGGGGGGCCTGCTCAGGGACATTTTGGGGGGCAGGAGGGGTCGCAGCATGAGGAGAGAGGATGGCCGCACATCGGCGGGGACAATCACCCTCCTCACCTCGGGCTCTCAGTGCGCTTCCCTCCTGCAATTATCAGTGGCAGCGGGCAGGAACACATACAGTACAGACCAAAAGTTTGGACACATCTTCTCATTCAAAGAGTTTTCTTTATTTTCATGACTATGAACATTGTAGATTCACACTGAAGGCATCCAAACTTTGAATTAACACATGTGGAAGTATAGTACATAACCAAAAAGTGTGAAACAACTGAAAATATGTCATATTCTAGGTTCTTCAAAGTAGCCACCTTTTGCTTTGATTACTGCTTTGCACACTCTTGGCATTCTCTTGATGAGCTTCAAGAGGTAGTCACCTGAAATGGTCTTCCAACAGTCTTGAAGGAGTTCCCAGAGATGCTTAGCACTTGTTGGCCCTTTTGCCTTCACTCTGCAGTCCAGCTCACCCCAAACTATCTCGATTGGGTTCAGGTCTGGTGACTGGAGGCCAGTTCATCTGGCGCAGCACCCCATCACTCTCCTTCCTGTTCAAATAGCCCTTACACAGCCTGGAAGTGTGTTTGGGGTCATTGTCCTGTTGAAAAATAAATGATGGTCCAACTAAAGGCAAGCCGGATGGAATAGCATGCCGCTGCAAGATGCTGTGGTAGCCATGCTGGTTCAGTATGCCTTCAATTTTGAATAAATCCTCAACAGTGTCACCAGCAAAGCACCCCCACACCATCACACCTTCTCCATGCTTCACGGTGGGAACCAGGCATGTAGAGACCATCCGTTCACCTTTTCTGCAACACACAAAGACACGGGGGTTGGAACCAAAAATCTCAAATTTGGACTCATCAGACCAAAGCACAGATTTCCACTGGTCTAATGTCCATTCCTTGTGTTCTTTAGCCCAAACAAGTCTCTTCTGCTTGTTGCCTGTCCTCAGCAGTGGTTTCCTAGCAGATATTCTACCATGAAGGCCTGATTCACACAGTCTCCTCTTAACAGGTGTTCTAGAGATGTCTGCTGCTAGAACTCTGGGTGGCATTGACCTGGTCTCTAATCTGAGCTGTTGTTAACCTGCGATTTCTGCTGGTGACTTGGATGAATTTATCCTCCGCTGCAGAGGTGACTCTTGGCCTTCCTTTTCTGTGTGGTCCACATGTGAGCCAGTTTCTTTGTAGCATTTGATAATTTTTGAGACTGCACTTGGGGACACTTTCAAAGTTTTCCCAATTTTTTGGACTGACTGACCTCCATTTCTTAACCTCCCTGGCGGTAAGCCCGAGCTGAGCTCAGGCTAAGCCGCGGCAGAGGATTTCTCAGGCCCTGGTGGGCCAATTTGCATAATTTTGTTTTGTTGCACGCAGCTAGCACTTTGCTAGCTGCGTGTACAAACCGATCGCCTCCGCGCCAATCCGCCCCCCCACCCCTTGCGCAGCCAATCACCACCAGGCAGCGCTAAGGGGTGGATCAGGACTCCGACGCCATGGCGACAAGGGAAACCAAACAGGAAATCCTGTTCTGAACGGGATTTCCTGTTTGGTTTGATCGCCGGAGGCGATCGGAAGGGGAAGGGGGAAGCCGCTGCACAGCGGCTATCGTGTAGCTAGCGCTAGGCTAGCTACATGATTTAAAAAAAATTTTTAACGTGCTGCGCCGCCCCCCACCCCCCCCCCCGGCGATTTTAGTGTAACGCCAGGGGGGGTTAAAGTAATGATGGCCACTTGTTTTTCTTTACTTAGCTGCTTTTTTCTTGCCATAATACAAATTCTAACAGTCTATTCAGTAAGATTATTAGCTGTGTATCCAACTGACTTCTCGCAATGCAACTGATGGTCCCAACCCCATTTATAAGGCAAGAAATCCCACTTATTAAACCTGACAGGGCACACCTGTGAAGTGAAAACCATTTCAGGTGACTACCTCTTGAAGCTCATGAAGAGAATGCCAAGAGTGTGCAAAGCAGTAATCAAAGCAAAAGGTGGCTACATTGAAGAACCTAGAATATGACATTTTCAGTTGTTTCACACTTTTTGGTTATGTACTATACTTCCACATGTGTTAATTCATAGTTTGGATGTCTTCAGTTTGAATCTACAATGTTCATAGTCATGAAAATAAAGAGAACTCTTTGAATGAGAAGGTGTGCCCAAACTTTTGGTCTATACTGTACCTCCATGCGTTTCACACGCCGGAGATTCTGCTCTCTAAGTGTCTGATGCTACTTCCTGTTTAAACAGGAAGTAGCGTGAGGCAATTAGAGATCGGACCTCCATGGTGGATGGAGGTATGTGTTCCTGCCGCTGCCACTGATAATTGCAGGAGGGGAGCGTGCTGAGTGGAGAGCCAGAGGTGATGGAGGGGGGGGAAGTGTCCCCCCCCCCCCCTCCCCGCCGATGTGTGGCCATGCTCTCTCCTTATACTGCGACCCCTCTTGCCACCCAAAACAGCCCTGAACGGGCTGGGGGGGGGGGCATCCAAATTTTTGCAGGGGGCCCCGGTGATTTCTAGTTACGTCCCTGTATATGGGTCTTTGTCTTTTAAGCTATGAAACAAAGCAGAAATAATGACCCTTTGGACTTCCCTGCAGTAAAACCTTATCTTAATTTGTATATCACTGTTTCTTAGCCATTTTAAGGGCTTCAGAAAACAGGACTATATTTGACCTAGTTGGGTCAAATAGCTCAGAGAAGCTCTTTTGCATTGATAACTGACTTTTTTTTTTGTTGTAACTCTTTCTGTACTAAAAAAATGAGACCCTTTTCTTTGTTACTAATGTTCTATTTGTTAGCTGTACTACATATGCAATTCTCATAAGTTAATTTTTGCTTTAGGTTTGCTTTAAATATAACCTACCATAAATATAACATAAAGTAGTAAAGAAGGTCCGCAACGATGTCTCTTCTTAATGCTCAATGTTTATTTAGGACAAATCCTCATATCAGTAAAAAAAAAAGCACAGCTGACATGTTTCGGGCCAGATTTGCCCTTAATCATTGCTAAAAACACACAGCTGATCTCTTCTGTTTTTGTAGGTGGTGACAAACCAGGGCGGAGCACAGACCACTCCTCATAGAGGAGGGGCCAAGGACAAATGTCATACTCCACACATATGGAAGTCACCACCCTGTACAGACATATACTTACATTCTAAAAGCCATACAAATAAAGCATAAAACCAAAATGTAACAAAAACAGGAAAGGAACAACAATGTAGAATCACACAAATTAGATGGAACCGCATACAAGGACCTGAATACACACTATAATACATCAAACAATGTCCTTGATTAAAAAAGTGTGTGTCAAGCTGTCACCAGAGCCAAGTCCCACCTTGCATTTAGTCCTTTTGGGGCTCTAGTTCTAAGACGAAAGATCCATAGGGCCTCTCTTTTACAAATTATTGACAGTAGATCACCTCCTCTCTTGGGTAGAAAGACCCTCTCTATGCCCTGGAATAGAAAAACAGACCTGTCACCAGGGCTGTGGAGTCGGTCCGAAAATGCTCCGACTCCTAAGTTTAGGATTCCACCGACTCCGACTCCACAACTCCGACTCCTCTAATTTGCATATTACAATTTTGTTGATTAAAAGTATGTAACATGAAATTCGTCTCTTAACTGCCAACGCTTAGGAATTTTACAAGACAACTGAAGTGAGAAGGATATGTAGACTACTATATTTATTCCCTTTTAGACTAAAACTAGTCCTTGGTAAGAGTACTTGTAAAAGGTACAAACCGGAACAAAGAACATCTATCAGGCCCTAGGCAATGTAACTGTGGGTACATGTAAGCGTGATGTGCAGGTACTCTGCAGGGGAATGAGGAGATTCTTCCTCTATTACACATTCTTCATGCACAATCTGAACAAGGTTTATGGGTGACAGACAACACCTCTGTGTTCAATGTGCACAACATTCTCAGTGGATTCCCTGCAGCTCTGTGGGGAGTGCATATGTAGAGTATAGTACTACTGTGTAACAAAGTAAACTTGAGACAGATGAAATTAAAGTTTTATACATACCTGGGGCTTCCTCCAGCCGCCTTCAGGATAATCAGTCCCTCGTTGTCCTCCTCCACCACCTGGATCTTCTGCTATGAGTCCAGGTACTTGAACCAGTCAGGCGTAGTGCGCATGCACACACTCAGCCGCCAGGAGCATACTACACCTGTGCAGCACTATTGCGCAGGTGCAGAATGTTCCTGGCTGTGGGAGCGGCATGCGGCCGGACTGCGCTGACTGGCTGAATTACCAGGACTCATAGCAGAAGATCCGGGTGGTGGAGGACAGTGAGGAACGGATTAGCCTGAAGGGGGCTGGAGAAAGCCCCAGGTATGTATAAAACTTTACTTTTTATCCGTCTCAGTTACCCTTTAATTTGTAGTCACCAAACCAAATTTTAATAACATATCAAATTATTTGATTTCATCAGCAAAGGGAGTGCATACATTTGCATAAATCAGCATCAATGCGGAATTATTTCCATCTCGTTGACCATCTCTATTAGTGACACGGCTACACATCAGGCTTTATTCTTACAGCATAGATGTTATTTAGTATATATAAGAGATTCCTGTGTACACATCATATATACAGTCACAATCAGATATGTATATCTGACCTTAAAAATATGGGGACTGCTTTATTGAAGCAGCACAAGTAACTAATTTTGATTGGTTTATTTCATTTTTGTGGACAAAGCACAGCTATTACTGTATATATACATTATTTTAATGTATATATCTGAGAAATAGAACATTTTATCATATTTTCTATTTTAATTACAGTTACAAATTCATTAGGAGTTGGAGTCGGTGCATTTTTTCCCGACTCCGACTCCAGACACCCAAAATTGCCCGACTCCACGACTCCGACTCCACAGCTCTGCCTGTCACCCCCATGCACCTCCCGAAAGTGTTTTGCTACATTTGAGATGTTTCTAGTGGACCATGAGGCCCCTAAATAGTGTTCCGCTATCCTAGCTTTAAGGGGTCTGGTAATGCATCCCACATATTGTGTGGAACATAAAGTACAAGTTACCAAATAGATAACATTTTTGGTATTACAATTAATACAATGTTTTAGGGGGGACCCATAACCATTTGTAAGTGACCAAATATCACATAACATTAGATACTATATACTATATACACAGAAGCCTCAAGATCCTATTGAGCGGAGCTCCGTCATCAGTCTACCAGAGGCAATTGCCACTAGGAGACTGTTAGACGGCGAAACCGCCATCTATTGACACTCGGCTGTCCCCCCTGAGAGGCTCAGAGAGCGATTAGCTCTCATTAGCTGATGTCTGAGAGCCGATCACTGGGATTGGCTGGCTGGGGCAGGGAGGGGAATAATAAAAAAAAAAGTATAATTTATATATTAAAAAAAAACAAAACATCCTGCAGCAGCAATCAGAGCCCACCAACAGAAAGCTCTGTTGGTGGGCAGAAAAAAGGGGGAGGGGGGTCATTTGTGTGCTTTCTACGGCTCTGCAGCAAGCTCTTAAAGCTGCAGTGGCCTGAAGTGTAAAAAATAGCCTGGTCACTAGGTGTAAGACTACAGTACTTAAGAGGTTAAGAATTGCTCTTCTATTATCTCAGTCTGTGCTAAAATACTGGCAAAGATGTGCAGAGATGAGGGGTGGAGACAAAATTTATGTTGGGCAAAGGGGATAGAAACAACGTTTGAAACAATAGCAACATTTAAAATGTTCAACAGTTTTCAGGCAGAGATAATCGCACACCGCTGCCAATTCACTTATTATAGGATCAAAATAACTGGTTATGCTAGAGGTGACAAATCAATATCTTAAAATGGGAGTAAAAATCAGTAATGCAAGTATTTTGCATTATTGGGTCCAATTTTTATATATTTTAAGTTTATATATATAATTTTTTTTATTTGTGGGGTACCCTCTTTCTGTCATTCATTGTGTCCTGTTGTTCAGGACAATACTGACCTCCTTAAATATTTATAAATCTTACAGCTGATCTCATGAGAGGCAAGGCACAGGTCACATGTCATCTTTTGTAATTTAAAGCCGCAGGGCTAAAAGCATTTGCACAGGCTTAAAGTACCCAATCCTGACCTGACCAAAAGAGAGGGAATTGAGGCAGACCTTTCTGAATCTCCTCCAAGCGCCTGGATGATGGTGATGATGATAGCTGGCTTACTGTGTAATTTATGGTCTGTTCCTGCAAACATATAGTTTTGTAACCCTTCTAGAAATGAATGTTACAGTGCCACCTTGTGACCACCTAACTGAAACTTGACTGCTTTTATTGGCTATATTGTCTCAGCTATTTCATATTAACATTTTATATTTTTTGTTTGCAACTGCTAGTCTTTTTAATTGAATCATTTACTGGCTTCTGTTTGCATTTCTAGCATGTTTATGCCAAAAGCAGTGTACATTTCTAGTTTTTAAATTCTGAACGTTTTAAAACATTTTGTAACCGTTACCAACATTTGTCAAATTCCATGAGGTTCTGAAACTGTGTGCATTTGAGGGCCAGTGCTGTCTATACTGTCAAGTTTTTCAGAGCAGTTGAAAAAGGCGCGGGCGGTGTCCTGTTTAAGAGGGTGCCCGCTATAATAGTGGACACAGGGGTTGCCCGCTATGCAAACTGTGGCTACAATTAAAATTAGTACTATTTATAGCTGCAGTTCGCATAATGGGCGCCCCTTGCCCCGCTATTATAGTGGGCGCCCTTCTAAATAGCATGCGTTTTAAGGGCTGGGGGCAAGGTTAGGTCCGAGAGGGGGGTGGGAGGTTGCATGCGCAGGATGATCATGTGCTGCCACGTGCTACTTCCTATTTTGTTATGCTGTGGCCCAATATCTCCACAGATATTGGGGGTCCCTTCCCTACACCAAAGTCTGAGGGTAGGGAAGGGACCCCCAAACTACATCTGTGCCAAATTGGAGTCCCGCTGGTTCCTGAAATATGAAGCGATCTTGTAAACTGGTGGTACTGAGGCTGCAATTTGGCACAGAGGTAGCTCGGTGGGTTCCCTCGCTACCCTCAAAATTTGGAGTGTGTAAAAGGCCTATAATATAAATAATTGAGGGCGATTCATTTGAAGTTTTCACTGATCATGCATGTTATGAGATGCAGCTCTGTGACAAAGGGCATCACGATCAGACACTACATCAGCAATGATTACATTTGCCGGTTAGCCAGAGATTAGCAAGCTACTTGCCTGTTGTCTGCAGTGAAAGTAAAACATTTTACACACAGGGAAAATAAGCCTCTGCAGTGAAAAAAGTTTCACATAAGTATGAGCAAGAAAAGGAAATGCTGGCACTGCAGGAGCCGTCCACTATCCAAGGAGGGGGGAGGGAGGGAGAGGCAACACAGTCCCAAACAAAGGTATGTGCACAGTGGATCCTCAGCGTGCTCAGGCAGAAGGTCAAGTTTTCATGCAAAATAAAGGAGGGGAAAGCGCCGGCACTGCTGTCACACACTTTATTCCAAGATAATAAAAACATCAAAGAATGAACATTGTCCGTGCAAAACGTAAACAACACATACCCTGGGTGTCTGTGGATGGTGCGGTGGGCGCAGAGGGTGCAGAGCCTGACGGCCGTTTCGCACGTTATGCGCTTCTACGGAGGCTACGATAGTATGTGTTTACGTTTTGCACGGACCGTGAAAAAAGTTTTACAGATGGGAAATGCTTGGGAATTTTATGTACCTAAGCCTAGTTAATAAAAGTTTTGAGAGTATAATCCCACTTTAATTTTTTTTTTAATTTTTTTTTTAATTTTTTTTTTTCTTCTTTAACCTCGGGTAGACTGGGGAAAGATCAAAACCCGTCATGCTTTTATTGTTGATTTTTTGCTTGCTGATAATATTTCTTTAGTGGAGTCTTAAAGAGAACCCGAGGTGGGTTTGAAGAATATTATCTGCATACAGAGGCTGGATCTGCCTATACAGCACAGCCTCTGTTGCTATCCCAACCCCCCCTAAAGTCCCCCTGCACTCTGCAATCCCTCATAAATCACAGCCACGCTGCTGACAAACAGCTTGTCAGAGCTGGCTGTGTTTATCTCTATAGTGTCAGTCTGCTGCTCTCCCCGCCTCCTGCAGAACTCCAGTCCCCGCCTGCATCCCTTCCCTCCCTGCTGATTGGAGGGAAGGGACGGGGGCAGGGACCGGAGCTATGCAGGAGGTGGGGGAGCAGCTGAGACTGACACTACAGATGTAAACACAGCCTCACAGCATGGCTGTGATTTATGAGGGATTGCAGAGTGCAGGGGGGGACCTTAGTGGGGTTTGGGATAGCAACAGAGGCTGGGCTGTATAGGCAGATACAGCCTCTGTATGCAGATAACATTCTTTAAACACACCTCGGGTTCTCTTTAAGCCTCCTACACGGATACAAGGACAGTCACCTGCTAGGATCTCAGCTCAGTCCATTAGTCAACCGTTTGTGACAGAGTTCTGTACAGATGTGGCACTAGTCTGCGGAATACTGCTATGGAGGGATGATGTACTAAGCAGGAGGGGAACAATATCAGTACTTTCTGTATCTTTCCCCTAAACCATGATAGTGAACAATCTTTGTCTTCAGGTCACCACTTCCACTTTGTGGAAAGTGCACTTCCACTTTCCACAAAGTCTTGCACATGCAGATGCCCACTGTCAATGGGAACTTTAATTAACAACTGACTTGAAAGGTATATGGATGCTGCCATATTTATTTCCTTTTAACCAATACCAGTTGTCTGGCATCCTACAGTCTGAATCACGCTGGTAGCAAATGCTGTCAAACATCTGATCTGCATGCTTGTTCAGGGTCTATGACTAAAAGTGGAAGAAGTGTGTATCACCCTTGAGCCACATGTGTGTTTACTAACTCTGTCATGCACGGTTTTCATTTACTTGCCTTAAAGAGTGCCTAATCCAAAATTAACTTATTGAAGTAAATACCTCTCCAAGTTGCATACCTTTTTCTATCACTATACTGCTTGTTTTTCGACGCTCCTCAGTGGCTGTCGCTGCTGTATGGCATAGGTTTGTTTTTCATGCATCATCAAATATTGCGACTCAGCCGCTCTGCTTTCCTGCGCAGAATGGCTGATAGAGCGGGAAACTCCTTTTCCATGCTCGTGCACTGTTCAAATTCAGTGCTCGAGCATCTTGATGTTGGGAGCGTGGCCGTGCTTTGAACTACGTGCACATGCGCGATTGAAGGCAAAGAGAGCGATTAGCGCTGAGACCTGGGGAGGTCTTGCCGAAAGTCTGTGACTGACTCATCGACTGGCCAGTCAATGGAGAACACCGAGGGAGAACCGCGGAGGCAAATACAGAGGTTGGGGGAAATAGAAGTGCAGACACTGCAGTAAGTGCCTGCTTTACTTACAGCGGGATGCAAAAGTTTGGGCAACCTTGTTAATCGTCATTATTTTCCTCTAAAAATCATTGGTTGTTACGGTAAAAAAATGTCAGTTAAATATATCATATAGTAGACGCACACAGTGAGAAGTGAAATGAAGTTTATTGGATTTACAGAAAGTGTGCAATAATTGTTTGAATAAAATTAGGCAGGTGCATAAATTTGGGCACTGGTGCCATTTTATTGATTCCAAAACCTTTAGAACTAATTATTAAAACTCAAATTGGCTTGGTAGGCTCAGTGACTTCTGACCTACATACACAGGTGAATCCAATTATGAGAAAATAGTATTTAAGGGGGTCAATTGTAAGTTTCCCTCCTCTTTTAATTTTCTTTGAAGAGTAGCAACATGGGGGTCTCAAAACCACTCTCAAATGACCTGAAGACAAAGATTGTACACTATCATGGTTTAGGGGAAAGATACAGAAAGCTGTCTCAGAGATTTCAGCTGTTTCCACACAGGAGCATATTGAGGAAATGGAAGACCCACAGGCTCAGTTCAAGTTAAGGCTTGAAGTGGCAGACCAAGAAAAATCTCGGATAAACAGAAGCGACGAATGGTGAGAACAGTCAGTCAACCCACAGACCAGCACCAAAGACCTACAACATCATCTTGCTGCAGATGGAGTCACTGTGCATTGTTCAACCATTCGGCGCACTTTACACAAGGAGATGCTGTATGTGAGAGTGATGCAGAGAAAGCCTTTTCTCCACCCACAGCACACACAGAGCCGTTTGAGGTATGCTAAAGCACATTTGGACAAGCCAGCTTCATTTTGCGATAAGGTGCTGTGGACTAATGCAACTAAAATTGAGTTATTTGGGCATAACAAGGGGCGTTATGCTTGGAGAAAAAACACGGCATTCCAAGAAAAACACCTGCTACCTACAGTAAAATATGGTGGTGGTTCCATCATGCTGTGGGGCTGTGTGGCCAGAGCAGGGACTGGGAATCTTGCCAAAGTTGAGGGACGCATGGATTCCACTCAGTATCAGCAAAGTCAGGAGACCAATGTCCAGGAATCAATGACAAAGCTGAAGCGAGGCTGGATCTTTCAACAAGACAACGACCCTAAACGCTGCTCAAAATCCTCTAAGGCATTCATGCAGAGGAACAAGTACAACGTTCTGGAATGGCCATCTCAGTCCCCAGACCTGAATATAATTGAGGAACAAATACAACATTCTGGAATGGCCATCTCAGTCCCCAATAATTGAAAATCTGTGGTAGGCGTTAGAGAGCTGTCCATGCTCGGACGGAGCAGTGCTTTTCAGCGCTGCTAGATTTAGGCGCAGCCGGCTCCTCCATAGACTACAATAGGAATCATTCTATTGCAGCGCTCAGTGAGTAACGTCGGCTCCGTCTTCTGAGGTTGCTTAAAAACATAATAATTCGGCCTCCAGCAATCGTTTGAAACCGAATTATTTCATTCCCCCACTATCCATGGCGGCCTGGAGGGGGAATAGTAATTAAATCGGCCCGGACTTGTGCAGAAGCAGGATCAGCCATATACCGCTGTATCCTGCGCCCAAGTCTACCGGCGCCGATTTCAAATGTACTCTGCTCGGAAGCCATAAAACTTGAATGTACTAGAGATGTTTTGTAAAGTGGAAGGGTCCAAAATAAGTACAATCAGAATCCAGACTCTCATTGGAACCTACTGTTTAACCACCTTAGCGGTATGGACGAGCTCAGCTCGTCCATTACCGCCAGAGGGTGCCGCTCAGGCCCTGCTGGGCCGATTTTGATAAAATAAAAAGCAGCACACGTAGCCGGCACTTTGCCAGCCGCGTGTGCTACCTGATCGCCGCCGCAGCAGCGGCGAAAGAGTCCCCCCAGCCGCCCGAGCCCTGCGCAGCCGGAACAAATAGTTCCGGCCAGCGCTAAGGGCTGGATCGGAGGCGGCTGACGTCCATGACGTCACTCCGCTCGTCGCCATGGCGACGAGGAAAGACAAACAAGGAAGGCTGCTCATTGCAGCCTTCCTTGTTAATTCTGATCGCCGTAGGCGATCGGAATTACACTTCAGGAGCGCCCTCTAGTGGGCTTTCATGCAGCCAACTTTCAGTTGGCTGCATGAAATAGTTTTTTTTTAATTTAAAAAAACCCTCCCGCAGCCGCCCTGGCGATCTCAGAAGAACGCCAGGGTGGTTAAAGGCTGTAATTTCTGCAAAAGGAGGATCTACTAAATATTGATTTCATTTCTTTTTTGTGGTGCCCACATTTATGCACCTGCCTAATTTTGTTTAGACAATTATTGCACACTTTCTGTAAATCCAATAAACTTAATTTCACTTCTCAAATATCACTGTGTGTGTCTACAATATGATATACTTAACTGACATTTTTTATCTTAACAACCAACGATTTATACAGGAAAATCATGACGATTAACAAGGTTGCCCAAACTTTTGCATCCCACTGTATAAAAGAAATGTGCTGACATAAATTTACTGGAAAACATTGTTTTAGGTTTCCTTTAATTTGTCATACTACCATTTGCATTATTCTCTTTTGCTTCATTTTAGCCTGTGTGGGTCTCGCAAGTAAAATTCCTGTTTATTCAAAGGATTTTCATCAATACAATCCCTTTGAAACTACTGTAAAACACTCCACCTACATACTCTGATGCGAGTGCTGCCAAACAATCCAACACCCAGACAAAACCAATGGCACACCCCCTGTGCAGAGGTTATGCAGCATTGGTGTGTGCAGATCCTCCGGTGCATTGCCAAAGATACAATCTTGAGCCCTCAATTTTACCACTTCTATGTAATATAAGGGACTACCTAAAGTATCTGTTCAAAGTATATTCACTTAGTTTGCCCTTCTACTACATACATTGGGTAAGATTGCACAATCAAGATTGTATCATTAGTGGGCACCTTATTCATATGGAGCACCCAGGGCTCCGCACTGAAATGCTAGAGATGCCAAACCTGCTGAACTAGTTATCCATTATCTCTGTAGAAATGAGAAGCTGAATCCCATGATTGGGCTGGTGGAGCCAGTATCTCCATATTCAAACACAGAATTGTTATATGTTTATACATTACAAGAATGTGATTGTATTTCAAGCACAATTAAACTGCAAAAACATAGCCTTACTTTCCTTATGATTTTAGCTGGTTCTGTATGACTGGGTAAAAAAGTGAGATTTCAGTACATTTCCCGTAAAAGCTATATATGTCCAGCGTAATATGCTGCAGGTATGGAATTGGCTCTGGAAAGGACGAATGACTAGGCTAAGGTCACGCTGTGCAGTATGTGAGCTTTATTCTTTCAGTTCACAGTCCAGTGCTCTGGCACAATCCTTTTATTCCAAAACACATCTCACGAGGAGGAGTAAACAGTGGCAACACACATAATGTGGAATGTAGAATTCTATGGACTCTGGAAAATATGTTTACGTTCAATGCCTTATGAGGTAAGGTAAAAAGAAATCTGACAGCTGACTAAATGCAAGGCAGCGGCGTTACAGATAAAAACATCGACCAGCCATATTGTTTAACATGCATTAAATTATTTTCTAAGCAGCCTGCCATAGCTTGTGATAAGCCTGGCTTCATTAATACAAAAATAAGGGAAAAAGAGTAACATTTGCCATCATAGACCACTGAATGCCTATGGAAAGCTAATTCCATACCAAACGGCTCATATCCTGCAGATTGCCAGAGTATAGGTGGCCACTTACTATACAATTTACAGAACGATCATTTATGAACAATTCTTCGTATGAACGATCAGAAATTATCATTTGAGACCACTAATGGGCAAAAATCTCCTAACCAATCCACTCAGATTGACAGGATCAATCCAAACGTTAGATCAATTTCATTAATCTGTTCAAATTGGTTAGGAGATTTTTGTTCATTAGTGGTTCCAAATGATAATTTCCGATCATTCATACGAAGAATATTTCATAAATGATCGTTTGGCAATTTTTATTATTAGTGGCCACCTTCATATGTAGATCTAGAAAAATATTTCATATGCCAATTTTAACACATGCAAATGTGAAAACCACTGTACCCCTTACACCACTAATGCAGTCTATAGTTTGCTTTGAAATGACAATGGCAATAACTAGCTTTATAGGAGTTGTTCTAAAAGGCAAGTACCCTACTGTTGTGCATAATAAAACATTATATTTCTTACAAAAATCTTGCATTCTTGAAATTGACAGCACGAAGGTAAGATTTTCTTACCTACGTATTAGTCAATTAGAGTATTTTTACCTTGGGCGCCTCCTAGCCCTTCCCAATATATATATAGTACCCTCCCCTAGAGGAGTTTACTGAGTCCTAGACCTCCTTCGGAGGATGAAACACCCCCTTTTTTTTTTTTTTTTTTGGAGCAGCGACTGCCACATCATCTTCGCACAAAGGCCGAGTGGGGATGGTACTTCCTCACATGCTAGTTTGGGTGGTTGCCTTGTTTGCAACCTACTTTTGTGAGTATATCTACTTCTTTTTGTACACCACCATCTCTGACCTGACAATATTACACAAGATTGGGCTCCCGGTGTCCCTGTGTCTTTTTCTCGCCCCTACAAGATTTACTCACCCTACTGTTATGTACTTTCTTGTCTGCCTCAACATGACCTGACGAGCATATGTAACTACTGAACTACTTGGCTTCAGAATTTTTACACTGACTCTTAACCTTATGACAAGCATTGTTAAAAAGCTGTGTTTTTAACCTCTTTAGACTCCTGGTCACCTGTGTCAGCAATTTCTCCATTGAATGCAATGTCATTCAGATAAGCAGTAGGTGGTGGTGGTGCTTGAGCGTTACATTTGCATGCATTTTAAAAAGCCTCCAAAATTTTTGATACAGTATTGTTGTCTTAGAAACATTTAAACAAACGCTAGCAAACACTTGTGACAAACACAAAGAAATGCTAGTCTGCTGTAGACAGTTGTAACAAGACGTTAAACCCAACACTACCAACTGTCCATGTGAAAGAGCACTTAGTGGATGGTTGCTACTGCACCAAGCATGATGCTAAGGAGAGTCAGCCTTGCCCAAGCAGAGTCTGAAGTGTACACACGTTGGAGACTGCAGTCTTCACTGTGTTGTAGACACAGCTGGTGTCCTGCCTGTCTGCATTTTTTTCCAGGGATGCCATTTAGAATGTATTACAGCTAGATGTTCTACTGCAAGAAGAAAAAAAAGCAGAGGTCAGGATGGCAGCCTCTGGAGTATTCCAGTGACAGGTGCACTTCACCTAGCCTTGTATGTAGGGAAATAGAATGTCTTCCTTTTTCACAAGTTTCTTATGGAAATCTTTAGAGAGAAAATGAGTTTTTCTACCTGTAAAAAACGTATTTTTCTTAATTGAGCCTCATAAGATATCCCCACGTAGATCTTTTGTTCTTGCTGTAACACAGTAAAATTGTTTCCTATAATTGACTCGTGACACTAAAAGCTAATTGAACTCGTGGACATTGTCAGACCTATTTTCTAGTAGTTGGCAGTTGGGCCTTACGGACGAGCACAGTTCATGTGGTGTCTATTGAAATAAAATAGGACAAAATTCAGCAAATAGCTAGTTGCAGCACAGTAAGACCTTCACACGGCACTGAGAGCCATAATGTACCAGTAGCTTGCTCATAGCATACAGATGTGGTGTCAGCGCTATAGCCTGCAGAACAGCCAGCCCATGCATGCTGTATAACATCTGCACCTTTTGTACCCATAGCACAATTTATCCTTGAGCTATTTAAGTTAGCAGATCATACATTGTATTTTATGTTGCCCACAAGCAGTTCCCCAAGGGAGTTCTATCGGTCTGCATACAGCTAGCCTTCCAGCCTGGTTTAATGTAAGAAGAGCCACATGTTCCTCTGCATTCCCCACCTGTGTGAAATGATGCTTGTGGAAAGTACTGGCTTCAGCAATGTGATGACAGCTGCTGACATGTGAGCCCTGCTGTGGACAGTAAGTGGTGCTTACTACCTAGCCATTACACTGGCATCGCAGTGCACACAGGAGACAACATCCACAGATCACAAGTCTAGATTCCATGTGAGAGGACATTTTCCCTGACCTCTGATTGTACTTCCATTTTAACCATTTATTGCTTCTGTGTATCTGCAGAGAAAGCAAAAGAAAACTGAGGTCTTTCGTACAAAAGACAAACATTCCCACCCTGCTTTTGTGACTAAAATAGAATAGTAGCTAACACAAGAAATCTAATTGGCTGCTTTGGGAAACGGACACCGTGCTGCAGTTTACTTTGCACCTGCCTGGTTAAATCAATCCTAGTCAGAGGGTGTTTTCAGTGCTCCGTCGCTAGTAAGTAATAGGATTTGAATGTCAATAAGAATTGACATCTGTAGGAGAATATGTATCTGCTGCTTCTGTAAACTTTTACACGTGCCCATGAAACTGGCAGTATTCTGGGAAGCAGATATGTGGTGAATGTATGACTGTTCATGTTCTAGCCAGACATTGCTCACTTCACTAACAAGATCATTGTGTAGTTTCTCTGCCAGCTCTGCTGTGTTGGCAGCAATGAGAGCTTCTCTCTCTGGCCAAAATGTAAGCAGCTTTAAGAATACAACAGGATTAAGGTATGTCTTCTAAAAGGGCCACCTGTTCCTGTGACAACTGTCTGGAGTGGGTTTCTACTTACTTCCTTTGGATTTCTGGGAGAAGTGAGGAAAAATCTTCCTAGTGGAAAGCCTTTGCCTGCACGTTTTAAAATAAATGATCATATGTATGCATTGTAATACATTTGCCTACAGTATGTTTCCTTGACTGACTGAAATCAGCAAGTGAGCATTCATTTTTAAAAACCTAACAGCAGCAGATGGTATGAAGGCAACTTTCTATTTACTTTGTATTTCTTGCTGGTAGTTCTGGGCTATTAAGACCATTTATTGGCTCATGATGCACCCACTGAGACTCTCCATACACCATCCTTTATGTGCCTGAGGCGGGAACTCCCAGACCCCTGTCTAGTCCTGCCTCCAATCATACCTAGCATGCAGTACTGCAGTCTGCAGGTAAAACTGTGCTGGGTGGAGCTAGAAGGTGGATGCTGAACCCTTGCACCATCTACTTTCACTGTCATGCTTCTCCCACTAACTAGTAAGCAGGGAGCATATTGGGGGATGTAATTTGCTTTTGGCTGCCAGTATCATGTCTTCCTGGCACCTGAATACTTTGCATCCACCCCAGCCCTTTAGATTCCACCCCACCCCTTTCGATTGTAAGCCTCTGGCAGGGTCCTCCATTCCCTAGTGTAATCTACAGGACCATGTGCTCCTGCCCTATGACAGCCTGTACTTGTATTACTGGGCCTACCTAACCAGTCCAACATTGCATGATCATGTATTTTGTACAATTTGCCTTGTATAACTTTGTTCTATGATTTATAACCTTGTTATGTCTGTCATCCTTTTATCATTGTATATATTTATTGTCCAGCACTGCGTAATATTTTGGCGCATTATAAATACAATAAATAATAATAATCCAGTATAACTAGGTTTTGTACTATAAGCATCCTCTCTCTATTTCCACCTCATACAGGGTAGTTTCTTCCTGTGTGGTCATCTTCACATGGATGCCAACCAAACTTAAATTCAAGCCACCACCTCTTCACATTGTCATACAAGAGAATTGTCTAATGTTTGTATGTTATCACTATGAATTAAACTAAAACTATATTGCTCCTACATTTGGTGTTTCATTACTGTGTGAAAAGTCTGCTGGTTGGATAGGCAAGGAGCTTTTATTGAGGGATGCTGCACTGATTGTGCAGGTACAGTGAAACACAGAATTTGTTAGGTCGGTGTTTACTTTGTGTAGATTTTTTTTTTCTTTCTACAACTAAAAAGGAAAACGCATGAACCCTTCATACTTCCCCCATTAAAGGTTTCCTTTAAAAGCATAAGAAGAAAACTTTTCCAAATACCTCACGCTCTTAAAGGAGAACTGTAGTGAGAGGTATATAGAGGCTGCCATATTTATTTCGATTTAAGCAATACCAGTTGCCTGGCTATTCAGCTAATCCTCTGCCTCTAATACTTTCAGCCATAGACCCTGAACAAGCATGCAGGAGATCAGGTGTTTCTGACAAATTTGACAGATATGACAAGATTAGCTGCATGCTTGTTTCTGGTGTGATTCAGACACTTCTTTAGCCAAATAGACCAGCAGGGCTGCTAGGCAACTGGTATTGCTTAAAAGGAAATAAAGATGGCAGCCTCCATATACCTCTCACTACAATTCTCCTTTAATGAAATGAGACCTGATTTTAATTCCTGCTGTTTTAGGGTGTTTTGACACTGCTTAGAATTGTAAATTATGTTTGAATTCAATATTAACCATTAATATCACTTGATTATTTCCAGTCCCTTTATGTCTTGATTTACTAACTAGCAGTTGTCCTTATATTCCCACAGGAGTGAACTTTATCAGTCGTTATTTGGAAAAGTGAAACATGCGGAAGCAGAAAAGGCGATGTGATTTCCAGAAACTCATCGGAATGTTACCTCCGTTTAATACGGCGTAGAATCTCGGTGGACTTTTGCTATTGGTGTTGATCGTCAGAGCACTAACCACAGAAAAGCAGATGTGACCCATACATGCTGTTTTGGTGCATCTCATCTGTTTGAAGATGACCTGTGTGTCTTTCACATCATGGGAGGGATTGTCAATGACAAGAGCAGTGTGACTAGCTGCTTGTCATTCAGAGATCAGATTGCAACTTAGCTTTTACAAAATCTGTTATATTTTTGTGGGATTTTACAACCATATTGGTATAAAATGCTATGACAAGCTTGTGATATTTTTCACAAACGTGTGAAGTAATTATTGGCATTTAGGACATTCTAGAACTTGTACAGATGTTAAATTCTGACAGGGGCATTTAAGGTTACGTTTTGTCTCTTCTGACCTCTAGTGCATTTATTTTGTCTTTTTGCATTACTAAATCCTGATGACCAAAACTTGTTTTTGCTATTTTATATTTTTCATTAATTTGGTTATTAATTTAGGTATTTTATCCCTGGCTTTAGGATTGTGGACTTAGGCTATTTTGTACATCATTATGCCCCAGAAATGTTTGGCATTACCAGTTTATATAATTAAGTATAACTTTACAGGGATGTATGAGCTGTGAATATTGTGACACAAACAAACAAACCACCAGACATGTTGCTTAAGCTGAAAGCTTCTTTGTTTTACTGATTTAACTTGTCCCCATAGAGCTGGTGCTTTCCTCCATCAGAGTCCATGTGGGACATCTGCCTGCATTTCCGTGCTGCCTACAACTGGAGTCATGGTGGGTCCACTTTTTTGATAACAAAACCCATTTTCTGTATTTAGAGTGTGGAAGTTCATGATTGATCTTGTAAAGTATGTATATGTCACAGCTACAAGCAGAGATCTGCTATCGGTAATGGACGTAATTTATCAGTGTGTCAAGGAAAAGGCCCTCTCAAGATTGTACTGACAAGTGTACTGACAGCCACAATGTGGTTGCTTTGGGCAGCTTACAGTTCCATCAGTTGTTTTTAAAACTAAGACCATATAGTCCACAATCATTAAAATTATAATAATGTAAAGACCAATGACAGGCCATTTATTTTTCTTTTCTTTTTAACCTCCTGTATTTGGTTAAAATGAAGAGCAACAAAATTTGTCAATCTGTGCCTCTGCTGCCTACCTTCCCACTGGGATTATTTCTGCTGGAATATTGTCTCAGTGACACCCAGGGTTTCATAGTAGTCTCAGGGTGTCATCACCTGGGAACCCAACACAAGTCTACTTCCCGGTAGTCTTAAGTCATGCCTCCCTCAGTTCCACGGTGCTGCAGAAGACAAGAAAAATCCCTTTGGTTGCTAAAAATGCCTCCTAACGCCTCCCCTTCAGGTTTAGTATCATGCAAACTGCACCTTCCAACTGCACTAATTCCAGCAATCATAGGGCTGTAATGCATTTAGCTTTTTGTATATTGTT
The DNA here is from genome assembly GCF_040937935.1 of Hyperolius riggenbachi. Classification (NCBI taxonomy): domain Eukaryota; kingdom Metazoa; phylum Chordata; class Amphibia; order Anura; family Hyperoliidae; genus Hyperolius; species Hyperolius riggenbachi. The sequence goes on from NC_090647.1 coordinate 333,505,961, forward strand.
TGAATGATCATGTGATTAAAGCCTTCTAAGCCGAAAGGGAATCTTCTTTGAAAATGTTGTGCTTTAAATGTTGCATTGCGTGTTAAAGAGGAACTGTGGTCAAAATAGGCTAATAAAATTGATTATTTTTACAATATTCATTTATAACCTATTTAGTCAGTGTTTTGCTCCTTGTAAATTATTTCCTCTCCCTGATTTATTTTCTGAAATGTATCACAGATGGCGACATCCTTAGTACTGGCAAGTGATCCTGCAGAATGTTTGTTTACTGAGAGTTCTCAGGATGCTCTGGGGGTGACCGTTCTGGATAATAAACAGCCTAGGCTAAGCCTTAGTGGAAGGACGGGGCTACATACCAATACATTATATCGTAATCTATAGCTATAGGGAAGTGTGTCTGATGCTGAAACCAGGAAATTTACCGTAATAGTGAGTAGCCTGAATCATTTACTGCATTCCACTATATGTCGTAACGGTTCCTCTTTAAAGCAATATTAAGTTTATAAATGAAATATTATGTAAAACAAATCAGCAGACTCCACTTTTAGAATTGATTGGCTATATTTGCATACTGTGGGTGTGTCTCTGACCCACTGCCAACACTGGCTGCTGATGTGAAAATAAGAAAGGTTTAATGTGTAATCGTCAGTGTAGCCCTTGCTATGCACGACTTGATCTATTTTGGTACAGAAATTGGCAGGTTTACTCAGGGCCGGCCCGCTCATGAGGCGGGGTGAAACATTTGCCTCAGGCGGCAGATCTGGGGGGCGGCACCCGCCCGTCCATGGACGCTGGGGCCGCCCGCCGAGCTGGAGGGGTAGCGGGCAGAAAGGGGGTATTGGGCCTAGCGGCGGGGAGGGGGGTCGGACCCCCCCCTCCCTCGCCTGGGTCCCCCGATCTGCGCTCCTCCTCCAGCGTAAAGTACCAGCCAGCGTGCATATGAGAAGAGGCAACGGGCGGGGGAATCACTCACCTTCCGCGTTCCATCGCGTGCTCCACTGACGTCACTTCCGGCAACGCCGCCCACTGTATTGTAAGTGGACGGCCTTGCAGGAAGTGACGTCGGTGGAGCGCACGATGGAACGCGGAAGGTGAGTGATTCCCCCGCCCGTTGCCTCTTCTCATATGCAGGTTGGCTGGTACTTTACGCTGGAGAAGGAGCGCAGATCGGGGGACCCAGGCGAGGGAGGGGGGGGGGGTCCGACCCCCCTCCCCGCCGCTAGGCCCAATACCCCCTTTCTGCTAGCTACCCCTCCAGCTCGGCGGCACCACCGATTTTTTTTCTAATTTTGCCTCAGGCGGCAAAAAGTCTAGGGCCGGCCCTGGGTTTACTTTTAATTTGCTCGTTGACTCCTGCTTTATGACCATCCTTGTATCAATGTCTTACTAGTTGTATCGTGATAGAATTATGAGAAATGTATTGTGGCTAGTATTAAAATCAGAATAATGTTGGGCTACTATGTAGGGTCACGTAGAACTACTAGGTAACTTGTTTTACTGTTAACTCTGTTAAGTATCATTTAAAAGGTTTAACCACCTTAACGGTAATCCCGGGTCAGGCTCGGGACGGAGATCCACAGTTCAGAGCAGTAATCCTGCGCCTGAGTGAGTTATATGCAGGAGCTGCTGTGGTATGTTTTTTTTTTTTTTTTGCTTGATTTTTAGGGTCTAAAAGCTTGTGAAACAATTGCACGGCTTTTAGAAAATCTGGAAATAATCATAATGCCAGGGAGGTTAAGTTAGTTTGAGATAAAGAGTTGGGGTAACTGCAAGAGATTAGTCCAGGAAACCGTTAAGGCTTTTGAATGTGTACTGTCTCCTGGCATTTTACATGAAAAAAAATAGTGCCCTTTGTTTTCCTCTTGCCACATAAGTACAGTGATTTTTTGGTTTGCATCCAAGGTAGATCCTACAATTGTTTTGAGGCCACACAGACTTGACAAGGTCATGATAAAGAGAGCAATAAAATACAGATGATCCTGCAGCTGTGACCATGTGAGTTTTCCTTCTGCTTCAGAAATGAGCTGTAAGTAGAAGGAAGAGCTAGTGCACACCAAAATCGCAATTTCAATCGCTAGCTTTTAGTGATTTGCAATACCGATTTTGTGAAGAGATTTTCAGAGCTATTTTAGAATGGATGAGCGTTTTTGCTCATTCATTCAAGCTGAATCGCTCCAAAAAAAATGCTACATGCTGAGCATTTGCGATTTTAGAAAAAATCACAACGCTGTTGTGGGAACACCCTCATAGGGTTTTAGAAGCCAAGTGCTTTTCAAAGCTCTGTTGATGGGAAAAGCCCTATGACTTGCATGGTTGTGGTCGATAGATCTCCTGTGTTCCTTCATCATGTCAAATCAGGTGTGTGGGCAGAACGGACAGACAGGAAAGCAAAAGGGCATTTGACAAATGTACACATTGTGAGAGGGGTGGTTGAGGCTGTGGGTCAGCACAGTGTTCCACTGACACCAATGAAACGTGCACTCACTCCCCACCCACTATTTGTCATGCCAACTGCTGCCTGAGGCCACCACCTTACTTTGCCTCATGGCAGGACCGGCCCTTACCAAAGACTTATGTAACCATGCAATTTATAAGCTTTTTTTTCTTTTACAAGTACACTTGCCTTGGATTCAGAAGTTGTGGCTTAAGAATTCTTTTCGTTAAAGAGCCTCCGTAACAAAAATTGCATCCTGTTTTTTATCATCCTACAAGTTCAAAAAGCTATTCTAATGTGTTCTGGCTTACTGCAGCACTTTATACTATCACTGTCTATGTAATAAATCAATGTATCTTTCCCCTGTCAGACTTGTCGGCCTAGGTCTGGAAGGCTGCCAAGTTCTTCAGTGTTGTGGTTCTGCTATGAACTCCCCCTTCCAGGCCCCTCTATGCACACTGCCTGTGTGTTATTTAGGATTAGAGCAGCTTCTCTATTCTCTCTTATCTTTTACAAGCTGGATAAATCGTCCTCTGAGCTGGCTGGGCTTTCACATACTGAAGAATTATAGACAAGGCCAAAGCTGTTTGCAGGAAGAAACAAGCAGCCTGAAACTTCAGTGCATGAGAACAGGGGGAAAGAAACACACAAATGATCTCTTGAGATTCAAAAGGAAGGCTGTATACAGCCTGCTTGTGTATGGATGTATTTTCTATGTGTGGACATACTGTACATCAACCTACTTCCTGTTTTGGTGGCCATTTTGTTTGTTTATAAACAAACTTTTAAAAACTGTTTTTAACCACTTTTAATGCGGTGAGGAGCGGCGAAATTGTGTCAGAGGGTAATAGGAGATGTCCCCTAACGCACTGGTATGTTTACTTTTGTGCGATTTTAACAATACAGACTCTCTTTAAAGAGAGTCTGAAGCGAGAATAGATCTCGCTTCAGACCTCATAGCTAGCAGGGGCATGCGTGCCCCTGCTAAAACGCCGCTATAGCGCGGCTTAACGGGGGTCCCTGTCCCCCCAAACCCCCTCCGTGCAGTGGGGGAGCGCTTCCTGGTTGGGGCAGGGCTAACCGCCGCAGCCCTGCCCCATGCGCGTCTGTCAGACGCGTATCTCCGCCTCTCCCCCGCCCCTCTCAGTCTTCCTTCACTGAGAGGGGCGGGGGAGAGGCGGCGATGCGCGTCTGATAGACGCGCTGGGAGGCAGGGCTGCAGCCGTTAGCCCTGCCTCCAGGAAGAAGATTACCAGCGACCATTTTCCGACCAACTTTTGCGGGGGGTGGGTTGGGGGTGAAGGGACCCCCGTTAAGCCGCGGGATAGCGGCGTTTTAGCAGGGGCACACGTGCCCCTGCTATATATAAGACCTGAAGCGAGATTTAGTCTCGCTTCAGTGTCTCTTTAAGTTGTTAGAAATATACAGCATGGTGTGAAAAGTGTGATGATTTTCTTCTATAAAACATGGGCATTTCATTATGTATACTGGAGCTATTTGTTTATATCAAGATAAATGGATCTGCAGATGCAGCCATCTGCCCTGAAAGGGAAATGGTGCTAAATAAAAATGAATCTAGCTCATTATTTGGATACAGGATAGAAATCCAGAGACTGTGACATTTAGTAACTTTCTGCATGGCTGGATCTGACTCGTCACAGGACAAAAAGAGAAATCAATATTTCAATATGGGGCATTCAGAAATTGTTGTTTGGGTGAGCAGGAGTAACAGGCAAGATACACATATTTGTATGAAGAAAGTCAATATTCAACCTTGAGCGTTAACAGCTATTGATATTTGCACAAAGCATGAAACACAACATGTTTGAAAAGCAGCTCTTCTCATGACTGTAAAGCAGCATGAAATGTCACTGTGATCAGCGAGAAAATGTGGAGGTGCGTCTCCTGTTTGTACTGCGGAACACGAGGAGTTAATGCTGTTAACATGGGCATATTTCTGTTACCAGAGAACACCACAGAGAACACCACAGCCTTGTGTATGATTACTTCACACGTGGCAATGAAGGTAAAATGGCAAGTTCAGGTATTAAGAAAATATTAATTCCTCAGGTGTAGGTTGTCCCATTTATTATGGTTATTCATATTTGTATGAAGAGGTTCTTCTATGTTATGTCACCTAGCTTTAGCATGCACCTTTATAACATATCAGGGCATTGCTGAGGAGGTCTGCTGTGAGACAGCAAGTGCTTCCGGCTCACAGTACCCCATTCCTCTGCACCTAGAACAGCATGATAATGTTAAAGCACACTTTAAGTGAAAGGAATATGGAGGTTGCCATATTTATTTCCTTTTAAATAATACCAGTTGCCTGGCATAATGCTGATTTTTCTAGCGCCAATATTGTCTGAATCTCATGCCTGAAACAAGCATGTGGAACCTCCAGTCAGAAACATCTTATCTGCATGCTTGTTTAGGGTCTTCAGCTAAAGGTATCAGAAGCTAAGGCTCAGCAAGACAGCCAGGCACTTTGCATTACTGGAAAGGAAATTAATATGGCAGCCTCACAGTTTAGGTCCCTTTTAAGTGTAAGGGGCTACTTTCACACTACATACAATGTGTTGCAACAGACAATATAATTGCATGGCAACGTGATGCAATTACATGTTAATGGCATGTCCATATCCACGTGGTAGTGAGATAAATTCCATTAGAACTATGTGCAGCATGCTCTGTGTTCCTAGACAACGTGAGTGCTAACAGTTGCAGTATAAGCTTACATAATGTACTGCATGCATGATTCGACTTTTCTGTTGTTCAGGATGGGCAACACACACACACTGTGAAAGGCTAACAGTAGCAACCTCAGAGCTTACATTCAAAAGCGCTGCAAGCTAATTTAGGATGCACTGGTCATCCAGGATGAAGTGGACACTGTCAAGCATGCTGTACTGCACTGGTGGAGATGATTGGGAATGATATCCCGAAGAATAGTACTAGTAAGTGCCATGCAGACCTGGAGGTGTACTAGACTTCTCAGTCAGAGATTATATTGTCGTGGAGTCTTACAATCTCTTTAATAACATAATGGTACAGAAACACAGGTTTTGCAGGCACCAATATAGTGAAATAAAGCTTCTTTATTGGTCACATCAGACAGAGCAGAGGGTACAACGACAGACCGCTGTTTCGAGCATATGAGCTCTTTATCAAGTTGTTCAACACTGCATAAAATCTACAAACAAATCATGTGCTTATATAGGTCTAAAAACCACCCTCCTATGGAGCCGCCGACCAATCAAATGGCCGCAAGTCCATTACGCGTCATGGACTTGCGGCCATTTGATTGGTCGGCGGCTCCATAGGAGGGTGGGGCCAAGTATTTCCACCCTGTCTATATGGTAGGACATTTGTGGGAGGACCCTGTGAGGGTACCTCACGCTGATTGGCTGAATTTATTTTATACATTTTACCGTGGATGGTCGTAGTGAATCTGGCGGTGAGTCAACTATATGATAAGGGGCAGTTAGCGCTTTGTGGTGTGCAATTTTTGGAGAAAGCGCTTAAGATGCACAATGCCTAATAAGGATTTTTCTGACAAAAGGGGAGGTTTTTTCTGACATATTGAAGTTCCCCATCAGGTCCTCTGATGACATAATGTCCAGTGATTGGATGATACCAGTGCTGCACTCTGATTGGTTTTTAGACCTATATAAGCACATGATTTATTTGTAGATTTTATGCAGTGTTGAACAACTTGATAAAGAGCTCATATGCTCGAAACAGCGGTCTGTCGTTGTACCCTCTGCTCTGTCTGATGTGACCAATAAAGAAGCTTTAATTCACTATATTGGTGCCTGCAAAACCTGTGTTCCTGTACTTGACGGCTCCAGTGGTGTGGAAGACCGACTGCCTGAGCACATTATCTCCTATACATGGGTGCTGTCCCAACCACACTTCTTGGATTATAATAACATAATGGTGTAGCATTAGATGTACCTTTCTTGTAAATGAAATGACTTCTCTTTTGTGAATTAATCTGCCACCACCATCATGGAATTAAAAGTTGTGTAATTCTGCAATAAAGCTTATGGTTAACACACACCAGGGGTGGGGTGAAATGGACTAAGGTCTAAGTAGACCCCACAGATGGCCCTTTTAGAAGTGAACAGGAAGCTGCATATTGTTCAGTCTTGTGATTGTATATTTATAAATTAAAGTATACAAAGTCTGACAGTAGATTTTTAGTACAGCCTGCTCGTATTCACATGCTGGGAAAATCCATCCAAATGGAACCTTAGCACCAGGTAAGATCAATCATCTTCCCTTCAGGGTGACCAATACTGACACTTGGACTCAGCTGAAAGCAGAATTCTCCTCTTCTTGTCTTACAATTATTTACAGCACTTGTATAATTTTGGCTATTATCTTTATCATCAGTGTAATTTACAGCCAAAATGGATTTGATGGGTCTCTAAGGACCCATTCACACTGAATGAGTTGCTGTCCGTTATAACTGAATAGATAACTGATGTTCAGTGCACATGAAGGAAATGTCCATGTTTCCACATGGCTCAGTTCTCACCTATGCGATCCAGTGATCGTTGCATGCCTCCGCTCTGTCCGGCATCCCTGCTGCCTCTGACTTAAGTGTCGGGTCCCGGCTTGTTGACGTCATCAAGCCGCAACCCATAACTTAGCGACAGTATGAGCGGGGATGCCGACCAGAGCAGAGGGGCTAGCGCTGCTCATTGCTGGAGCCTGGGAGGGGAGTAAAGGCAGCTGGTAATATGGGGGACGCCTGGCTACACTGGGGACACCAAGCCCTGCTAACTATACTGGGGATCTGGCTGCCTGACACCCTCTCCCCTCAAACGTGCCCCCCCCCCCCCCACATGTAAAATGGCCTAGTCCTTAAGGGGAGCTAGGCAGCTGGTCCCCAGAGGATTAAAGTAATAAATATTGTGCAAATTAAAGCAGCAGCAGTTGGGTATAGGCAGTGAGGAGGTTAGTGTCGTGTAGAAGACAGGTGTTGGTTAGGGTATAGCACCAGAGATGGTGCAGGTAAAGTCTGGTGCACACATCTTATTTTGATTGGACATTTTTGCCACCTATGTAGTATGATGTCTTACCCATACAATCTGTTCCTAGTATTCACAAAGGGGGTGGGGATGTGTTAGGCACAAAAGAGGCACAGGGCAAGGCAAGCACTTTGTACTGTAGGATAGGTGGGTAAGCAGAAAAATGTGAGTAATGGGAGGAATCTGAGTAGTATGAGGCAGGTGTGTAGGTTAGCTGACCCAGAGTCCTTAATTTGTTTTCCCAGTCATTTCTTTTTGGAGTCACTGGAATATATTTATTATATTGTTATCCTTTATAAGGTCCATTTTCAGCAGACCTGTACATTTTTGACATATGGGCCCATATGCAATTAGCTTTCTCTTTTTCCTAGGTGATAATTTCACAATTTGTCAATGCAGTACCCTTTAAATCACCAGTAAAATATTTTTGATAGTACGTTTTCACCTTTTTTTCACATTGTTCCCAAACCACTGGTCTTAGGTGTATATAAGCAAACCTTAAGCCTTGTACACATGCTAGGTTACACTTAGCTGAGGCTGCCAATAGTGACCAAATCTGCCAAGTATCCAGCATCCGTACAGAGACCTTGGTGGCTCGGTAAGTGATCAGCCTGGTGGATTGGGTTGGCTGAGGTCATTCCCCCCCCCCCCCCCCCCCACTCACCCTTCCCGCCACATAATACACCTCATGCACTGCTCCGTTGGCTCCATTCCTCCCCCCGCATCATATGTGTATACTCTGCTTTAGTCCTGCCCTGATCTTTCTGGAGAGCAACTGTTTAGTCATGTCACCTCCTACTTAGGTCAATATTGTGCAATCAACATTTCTAGTGGTCATTCACTGTCACGAGTAGTAGCAATATTTACTTGTAAGTCACATGATAAAGTCTTGTTAAATTTAGCTAAACATACCCTTGGGGGAAGGCATGACCCTGAGCAAGTTGGTAGTTGTTTGAAGTCTTATCCACTTGAAAATGGTCCTCAAAGGGAGCCTAAACTGAGAAGGATATGTATTTTTTTCTGTTAAAATAATACCAGTTGCCTGACTCTCCTGCTGATCCTATGTCTCTAATACTTTCAGCCACAGCCCCTGAACAAGCATGCACATCAGGTGATCTGTAGTCAGAATGGATTAGCTGCATGCTTGTTGCAGGTGTGTGACTCGGTCACTACTGCAGCAAAGTGAACAGCAGGACTGGCAGGCAACTGGTATTGTTTAAAAGGAAACAGCCATATCTTGCTCAGTTAAGGTTATTTTTAAGGGCTCAAACCCACTAGCAGCCTTTTCTAATCATTAGTGATTTGAAAAGCTCTTGCTAATGTAATGCTATGGGGGATTTGTATAAAATCACATCGCTCAAGTGGGATCACACCCATAGCATTACATTAGCAAGAGCTTTTCAAATTACAAGCACTTAGAAATGGCTTAATGATGTACTGCTAGTGGGTTCCAGTCCTCGGACAGTAAAGCAATTAATGTTAATTAACCACTTGCCGACCGCACACTCATAACGTGCGTCGGCAAAGTGGCAGCTGCAGGACCAGCGACGCAGTACTGCGTCGCCAGCTGCAGCCTAATTAATCAGGAAGCAGCCGCTCGTACGAGCGGCTGCTTCCTGTCAAATCACGGCGGGGGGCTCCGTGAATAGCCTGCGGGCCGCCGATGGCGGCTCGCAGGCTAGATGTAAACACAAGCGGAAATAATCCGCTTTGTTTACATTTGTACGGCGCTGCTGCGCAGCAGCGCCATAAGGCAGATCGGCGATCCCCGGCCAATCAGCGGCCGGGGATCGCCGCCATGTGACAGGAGACAGCCTGTCACTGGCTGCACAGGACGGATAGCGTCCTGTGCAGCCGGATCTCCAGGAGGGGGCCAGGTAGGAGAGGGAGGGGGAGGATTTCGCCGCGGAGGGGGGCTTTGAGGTGCCCCCCCCCCGCCACCCACAGCAGGCAGGAGAGATCAGACCCCCCCCAGCACATCATCCCCATAGGGGGGAAAAAAGGGGGGCAATCTGATCTCCCTGCCTGCACCCTGATCTGTGCTGGGGGCTGCAGAGCCCACCCAGCACAGATCACTCAAACCAGCGCTGGTCCTTAAGGGGGGGTAAAGGGTGGGTCCTCAAGTGGTTAATGGTGATAATTTTAAGTCCTTTCCTAGACTCAAAGGCACCTACGAAAATATATTCTTTCTGATGGCTGCAGAGAGCCCTTTCCTTTTAGGCATGGTGATGCTACACACTTCAACAACTAAGGCCCCATACACACATCAGACTATAGTCTTTAGCTGAGTACACACGTACGATAACGATCGTTCAAAAACGAACGATAACGACAATCGGAACGATAATCGTGCGTTCAAAAAGTGTGAACGATCGTTTTTGTGAACGATAACGATCGTTATCGTTCAATCGGACCGATCCAACCCGGCGGATTTTTTCGAAAGATAATCGTTCAATCGTTGCAGTGTGTACAAAGATCGTCCGATAACGCATGTTCTTATTGCCTGTCATAACGTCACTTCCGTTTGCGCACGCATTTTTTTATCGTTCGTCGTTCAGTACTTTATACTTATATCGTTCACGTGTGTACACAATCGTTCATTACGAACGATCTTTTCAGTCTAATTTGAATATCGTGTAAACGTCACGAATCGTTCGTAACGAACGATCTTTATCGGACGTGTATACGAACCTTTAGGAAACTGAAAGATCACAGACCAATCTTACCACCCTTCATGTAGTATGAGAGCCATACTCTACACAGTCTTTTCTATGGAGCTGAACTCCACATCAGAAAAAAATCTTTGCAAGATGCTGCACACACAGATGCTGTACAGACACAAAAGATCAGTATCTGCAAAAGATCTGTTCCTGCAAAAAATCAATTCCTGCAAATTGCAATGATAGTCTATGAGATCTGCAGATCATCATACACACATGATTTAACTGACATTTATCTGCAGATCAGATCCACCAGGATGGATTTTCAGATCTGCAGATGATTGCTTGATCTACAGATGAATGTCAGTTAAATCATGTGTGTATGATGATCTGCAGATCTCATAGACTATCATTGCAATTTGCAGGAATGGATTTTTGGCAGGAACAGATCTTTTGCAGATACTGATCTTTTGTGTCTGTACAGCATCTGTGTGTGCAGCATCTTGCAAAGATTTTTTTCTGATGTGGAGTTCAGCTCCATAGAAAAGACTGTGTAGAGTATGGCTCTCATACTACATGAAGGGTGGTAAGATTGGTCTGTGATCTTTCATTTTCCAAAGACTATAGTCTGATGTGTGTATGAGCCTTTAGACTAATCAAACTGATGTCTAAGGCCACATACACACATCAGACCATAGTCTTTGGAAAATGAAAGATCACAGACCAATCTTACCACCCTTCCTGTAGTATAAGAGCCATACTCTACACAGTCTTTTCTATGGAGCTGAACTCCACATCAGGAAAACATCTTGGCAAGATGCTGCACACACAGATGCTGTACAGACACAAAAGATCAGTATCTGCAAAAGATCTGTTCCTGCCAAAAATCCATTCCTGCAAATTGCAATGATAGTCTATGAGATCTGCAGATCATCATACACACATGATTTAACTGACATTCATCTGCAGATCTGAAAATCCATCCTGGTGGATCTGATCTGCAGATGAATGTCAGTTAAATCATGTGTGTATGATGATCTGCAGATCTCATAGACTATCATTGCAATTTGCAGGAATGGATTTTTGGCAGGAACAGATCTTTTGCAGATACTGATCTTTTGTGTCTGTACAGCATCTGTGTGTGCAGCATCTTGCAAAGATTTTTTTCTGATGTGGAGTTCAGCTCCATAGAAAAGACTGTGTAGAGTATGGCTCTCATACTACATGAAGGGTGGTAAGATTGGTCTGTGATCTTTCATTTTCCAAAGACTATGGTCTGATGTGTGTATGTAGCCTGAGGGCTGGAACCCACAGGAGCGCTTTTGGCAGCGTTTTGGCAGCACTGCGATACGCTAGCAGTTTGCCAAAACGCTGGGCTAATGTTAATGGATGGGGCAACTTCCACAGGAGCGTTTGCGTTTCTCAGAAACGCAAACGCAGGACATGCAGCATTTTGGGAGCGTTAGCGCTTCAATGCAAAGTATTGAAACGCTAGCAGAAACGCTCAGCAAAACCTAAACTGAGCGGTTCTGCTAGCGTTTTGCGGTTCAGCACACTGTAACAAAATTAAAAATTATTCACAGGACCAATCAGGATAAAAACGCGAAACGCAAAACGCTACACAACCGCTGAGGAAAAAAATACACTGTTGCAAAACGCGACCGAAAACTCGCATGAATCAGCTTGCAAACCGCTCAGGCAAAACGCTAGCGGTTGCGTTTAGCGTTTGCGGTTTGCAGTGGGTTCCAGGCCTAAGGTAGGAATGGTCAATGAGATGCAAATATTTCCAAGTTGATGCAGAATTATTCAAATCTTGAAAGCAAATTTAGGTAGCTTGAAAGTGGACCAAGCAAATTTCACCTTTGTGGGGTTGTGTATTTGTCTATTTTCAACATACATATACAGTATTTGCATACAAAATTGAACAATCCAGAATCAACAAGGCATTTGGGGTAGTGATTAACCACTTGAGGACCGTGTGCTTTACCCCCCTTAAAGAGACACTGAAGCGAAAAAAAAATGATGATATTATGATTTGTATGTGTACTACAGCTAAGAAAAAAAACATTAAGATCAGATACATCAGTTTAACCACTTCCCGACCGCCGTATATACAATTGGCGGCCGGGAAGTGGACGCCGCAAGGACCGCCGTATTGACAATTGGCAGCGGTCCTTGTATGGGCATGGGCGGAGCGATCGCGTCATCCGTGACGCGATCCTCCGCCTCCGCCTGGCGCCGCAACATCCCGCCGGCCATACGGAAGCGCCGGCGGGATGTTAACCCGACGATCGCCGCATACAAAGTGTATAATACACTTTGTAATGTTTACAAAGTGTATTATACAGGCTGCCTCCTGCCCTGGTGGTCCCAGTGTCCGAGGGACCACCAGGGCAGGCTGCAGCCACCCTAGTCTGCACCAAGCACACTGATTTCCCCCCCCCCCCTGCCCCAGATCGCCCACAGCACCCATCAGACCCCCCCCTGCCCACCCCCCAGACCCCTGTTTGCACCCAATCACCCCCCTAATCACCCATCAATCACTCCCTGTCACTATCTGTCAACGCTATTTTTTTTTTATTCCCCCCCCTGCCCCCCGCTCCCTCCTGATCACCCCCCACCCCTCAGATTCTCCCCAGACCCCCCCCCCCCCCCATGTACTGTATGCATCTATCCCCCCTGATCACCTGTCAATCACCCCCTGTCACTGCCACCCATCAATCAGCCCCTAACCTGCCCCTTGCGGGCAATCTGATCACCCCCCCACACCAATAGATCGCCCGCAGATCCGACATCAGATCACCTCCCAAATCCATTGTTTACATCTATTCTCTCCTCTAAACACCCACTAATTACCCATCAATCACCCATCAATCACCGACTATCACTTTTACCTATCAGATCAGACCCTAATCTGCCCCTTGCGGGCACCCAATCACCCGCCCACACGCTCAGATTGCCCTCTGACCCCCCCCCCCTTATCAATTCACCAGTGCATTAATTACATCTGTTCTTCCCTGTAATAACCCACTGATCACCTGTCAATCACCTGCCAATCACCTATCACCCATCAATCACCCCCTGTCACTGCCACCCAACAATCAGCCCCTAACCTGCCCCTTGCGGGCAATCTGATCACCCACCCACACCAATAGATCGCCCGCAGATCCGACATCAGATCACCACCCAAGCGCAGTGTTTCCATCTATTCTCTCCTCTAAACACCCACTAATTACCCATCAATCACCCATCAATCACCACCTGTCACTGTTACCCATCAGATCAGACCCTAATCTGCCCCTTGCGGGCACCCAATCGCCCGCCTACACGCTCAGATTGCTCTCAGACCCCCCCTTATCAATTCGCCAGTGCAATATTTACATCTGTTCTCCCCTGTAATAACCCACTGATTACCTGTCAATCACCTATCAATCACCCATCAATCACCCCCTGTCACTGCCACCCATCAATCACCCCCTGTCACTGCCACCCATCAATCACCCGCTGTCACTGCCACCCAACAATCAGCCCCTAACCTGCCCCTTGCGGGCAATCTGATCACCCACCCACACCAATAGATCGCCCGCAGATCCGACATCAGATCACCACCCAAGCGCAGCGTTTACATCTATTCTCTCCTCTAAACACCCACTAATTACCCATCAATCACTCCCTATCACCACCTGTCACTGTTACCTATCAGATCAGACCCTAATCTGCCCCTTGCGGGCACCCAATCACCCGCCTACACGCTCAGATTGCCCTCAGACCCCCCCCTTATCAATTCGCCAGTGCAATATTTACATCTGTCCTTCCCTGTAATAACCCACTGATCACCTGTCAATCACCTGCCAATCACCTATCACCCATCAATCACCCCCTGTCACTGCCACCCAACAATCAGCCCCTAACTTGCCCCTTGCGGGCAAACTGATCACCCACCCACACCAATAGATCGCCCGCAGATCCGACATCAGATCACCACCCAAGCGCAGCGTTTACATCTATTCTCTCCTCTAAACACCCACTAATTACCCATCAATCACCCCCTATCACCACCTGTCACTGTTACCCATCAGATCAGACCCTAATCTGCCCCTTGCGGGCACCCAATCGCCCGCCTACACGCTCAGATTGCTCTCAGACCCCCCCCTTATCAATTCGCCAGTGCAATATTTACATCTGTTCTCCCCTGTAATAACCCACTGATTACCTGTCAATCACCCATCAATCACCCCCTGTCACTGCCACCCATCAATCACCCCCTGTCACTGCCACCCATCAATCACCCGCTGTCACTGCCACCCATCAATCAGCCACTAACCTGCCCCTTGCGGGCAAACTGATCACCCACCCACACCAATAGATCGCCCGCAGATCCGACATCAGATCACCACCCAAGCGCAGTGGTTCCATCTATTCTCTACCCTAAACACCCACTAATTACCCATCAATCACCCCCTGTCACTGCTACCTATCAGATTAGACCCCTATCTGCCCCTAGGGCACTCAATCACCCGCCCACACCCTCAGAATGCCCTCAGACCCCAGCCCTGATCACCTCGCCAGTGCATTGCTTGCATCTATTCCCCCCTCTAATCACACCTTGAGACACCCATCAATCACCTCCTGTCACCCCCTAGCACACCTACCCATCAGATCAGGCCCCAATTTGCCCCATGTGGGCTCCTGATCACTCGGCCAAACCCTCAGACCCCCTTCCGATCACCTCCCCAGTGCATTGATTGCATCTATTTTCCCCTCTAACCACCCCCTGAGACACCCATCAATCACCTCCTGCCACCCCCCTAGCACTCCTATCCATCAGATCAGGCCCAATACAACCTGTCATCTAAAAGGCCACCCTGCTTATGACCGGTTCCACAAAATTCGGCCCCTCATAGACCACCTGTCATCAAAATTTGCAGATGCTTATACCCCTGAACAGTCATTTTGAGACATTTGGTTTCCAGACTACTCACGGTTTTGGGCCTGTAAAATGCCAGGGCGGTATAGGAACCCCACAAGTGACCCCATTTTAGAAAAAAAGACACCCCAAGGTATTCTGTTAGGTGTATGACGAGTTCATAGAAGATTTTATTTTTTGTCAAAAGTTAGCGGAAATTAATTTTTATTGGTTTTTTTTCACAAAGTGTCATTTTTCACTAACTTGTGACAAAAAATAAAATCTTCTATGAACTCGCCATACACCTAACGGAATACCTTGGGGTGTCTTCTTTCTAAAATGGGGTCACTTGTGGGGTTCCTATACTGCCCTGGCATTTTAGGGGCCCTAAACCGCGAGGAGTAGTCTAGAAAACAAATGCTTCAAAATGACCTGTGAATAGGACGTTGGGCCCCTTAGCGCACCTAGGCTGCAAAAAAGTGTCACACATGTGGTACCGCCGTACTCAGGAAAAGTAGTATAATGTGTTTTGGGGTGTATTTTTACACATACCCATGCTGGGTGGGAGAAATTTCTATGTAAATGGACAATTGTGTGTAAAAAAATCAAACAATTGTCATTTACAGAGATATTTCTCCCACTTAGCATGGGTATGTGTAAAAATACACCCCAAAACGCATTATACTACTTCTCCTGAGTACGGCGGTACCACATGTGTGGCACTTTTTTACACCCTAAGTACGCTAAGGAGCCCAAAGTCCAATGAGTACCTTTAGGATTTCACAGGTCATTTTGCGACATTTGGTTTCAAGACTACTCCTCATGGTTTAGGGCCCCTAAAATGCCAGGGCAGTATAGGAACCCCACAAATGACCCCATTCTAGAAAGAAGACACCCAAAGGTATTCCGTACGGAGTATGGTGAGTTCATAGAAGATTTTATTTGTTGTCACAAGTTAGCGGAAAATGACACTTTGTGAAAAAAAACTATTAAAATCAATTTCCGCTAACTTGTGACAAAAAAATAAAAACTTCTATGAACTCACCATACTCCTAACGGAATACCTTGGGATGTCTTCTTTCTAAAATGGGGTCATTAGTGGGGTTCCTATACTGCCCTGGCATTTTAGGGGCCCTAAACCGTGAGGAGTAGTCTTGAAACAAAAATGACCTGTGAAATCCTAAAGGTACTCATTGGACTTTGGGCCCCTTAGTGCAGTTAGGGTGCAAAAAAGTGCCACACATGTGGTATCGCCGTACTCGGGAGAAGTAGTACAATGTGTTTTGGGGTGTATTTTTACACATACCCATGCTGGGTGGGAGAAATACCTCTGTAAATGACAATCTTTTGATTTTTTTACACACAATTGTCCATTTACAGAGGTATTTCTCCCACCCAGCATGGGTATGTGTAAAAATACACCCCAAAACACATTGTACTACTTCTCCCGAGTATGGCAATACCACATGTGTGGCACTTTTTTGCACCCTAACTGCGCTAAAGGGCCCAAAGTCCAATGAGTACCTTTAGGATTTCACAGGTCATTTTGAGAAATTTCGTTTCAAGACTACTCCTCACGGTTTAGGGCCCCTAAAATGCCAGGGCAGTATAGGAACCCCACAAATGACCCCATTTTAGAAAGAAGACACCCCAAGGTATTCCGTTAGGAGTATGGTGAGTTCATAGAAGTTTTTATTTTTTTGTCACAAGTTAGCGGAAATTGATTTTAATTGTTTTTTTCACAAAGTGTCATTTTCCGCTAACTTGTGACAAAAAATAAAATCTTCTATGAACTCACCATACTCCTAACGGAATACCTTTGGGTGTCTTCTTTCTAGAATGGGGTCATTTGTGGGGTTCCTATACTGCCCTGGCATTTTAGGGGCCCTAAACCGTGAGGAGTAGTCTTGAAACCAAATGTCGCAAAATGACCTGTGAAATCCTAAAGGTACTCATTGGACTTTGGGCCCCTTAGCGTACTTAGGGTGTAAAAAAGTGCCACACATGTGGTACCGCCGTACTCAGGAGAAGTAGTATAATGTGTTTTGGGGTGTATTTTTACACATACCCATGCTAAGTGGGAGAAATATCTCTGTAAATGACAATTTGTTAATTTTTTTTTACACACAATTGTCCACTTTACATAGAAATTTCTCCCACCCAGCATGGGTATGTGTAAAAATACACCCCAAAACACATTATACTACTTTTCCTGAGTACGGCGGTACCACATGTGTGACACTTTTTTGCAGCCTAGGTGCGCTAAGGGGCCCAACGTCCTATTCACAGGTCATTTTGAGGCATTTGTTTTCTAGACTACTCCTCGCGATTTAGGGCCCCTAAAATGCCAGGGCAGTATAGGAACCCCACAAGTGACCCCATTTTAGAAAGAAGACACCCCAAGGTATTCCGTTAGGTGTATGGCGAGTTCATAGAAGATTTTTTTTGTCACAAGTTAGTGAAAAATGACACTTTGTGAAAAAAAAACCAATAAAAATTAATTTCCGCTAACTTTTGACAAAAAAAATCTTCTATGAACTCGTCATACACCTAACAGAATACCTTGGGGAGTCTTTTTTTCTAAAATGGGGGCACTTGTGGGGTTCCTATACCGCCCTGGCATTTTACGGGCCCAAAACCGTGAGTAGTCTGGAAACCAAATGTCTCAAAATGACTGTTCAGGGGTATAAGCATCTGCAAATTTTGATGACAGGTGGTCTATGAGGGGGTGAATTTTGTGGAACCGGTCATAAGCAGGGTGGCCTTTTAGATGACAGGTTGTATTGGGCCTGATCTGATGGATAGGAGTGCTAGGGGGGTGACAGGAGGTGATTGATGGGTGTCTCAGGGGGTGGTTAGAGGGGAAAATAGATGCAATCAATGCACTGGGGAGGTGATCGGAAGGGGGTCTGAGGGGGATCTGAGGGTTTGGCCGAGTGATCAGGAGCCCACACGGGGCAAATTAGGGCCTGATCTGATGGGTAGGTGTGCTAGGGGGTGACAGGAGGTGATTGATGGGTTTCTCAAGGTGTGATTAGAGGGGGGAATAGATGCAAGCAATGCACTGGCGAGGTGATCAGGGCTGGGGTCTGAGGGCATTCTGAGAGTGTGGGCGGGTGATTGAGTGCCCTAGGGGCAGATAGGGGTCTAATCTGATAAGTAGCAGTGACAGGGGGTGATTGATGGGTAATCAGTGGGTGTTTAGGGTAGAGAACAGATGTAAACACTGCACTTGGGAGGTGATCGGACGTCGGATCTGCGGGCGATCTATTGGTGTGGGTGGGTGATCAGATTGCCCGCAAGGGGCAGGTTAGGGGCTGATTGATGGGTGGCAGTGACAGCGGGTGATTGATGGGTGGCAGTGACGGGGTGATTGATGGGTGGCAGTGACAGGGGGTGATTGATGGGTGATTGACAGGTAATCAGTGGGTTATTACAGGGGAGAACAGATGTAAATATTGCACTGGCGATTTGATAAGGGGGGGTCTGAGGGCAATCTGAGCGTGTAGGCGGGTGATTGGGTGCCCGCAAGGGGCAGATTAGGGTCTGATCTGATGGGTAACAGTGACATGTGGTGATAGGGGGTGATTGATGGGTAATTAGTGGGTGTTTAGAGGAGAGAATAGATGTAAACACTGCGCTTGGGTGGTGATCTGATGTCGGATCTGCGGGCGATCTATTGGTGTGGGTGGGTGATCAGTTTGCCCGCAAGGGGCAGGTTAGGGGCTGATTGATGGGTGGCAGTGACAGGGGGTGATTGATGGGTGATTGACAGGTGATCAGTGGGTTATTACAGGGAAGGACAGATGCAATTAATGCACTGGCGAATTGATAAGGGGGGTCAGGTCTGAGGGCAATCTGAGCGTGTGGGCGGGTGATTGGGTGCCCGCAAGGGGCAGATTAGGGTCTGATCTGATAGTTAACAGTGACAGGTGGTGATAGGGGGTGATTGATGGGTAATTAGTGGGTGTTTAGAGAAGATAACAGATGTAAACAATACATTTGGGAGGTAATCTGACGGCGGGTTTGCGGGCGATCTAATGGTGTGGGTGGGTGATCAGATTGCCTGCAAGGGGCAGGTTAGGGGCTGATTGATGGGTGGCAGTGACAGGGGGTGATTGATGGGTGATAGGTGATTGGCAGGTGATTGACAGGTGATCAGTGGGTTATTACAGGGAAGAACAGATGTAATTAATGCACTGGTGAATTGATAAGGGGGGGTCAGAGGGCAATCTGAGCGTGTGGGCGGGTGATTGGGTGCCCGTAAGGGGCAGATTAGGGTCTGATCTGATAGGTAAAAGTGACAGGGGGTGATTGATGGGTAATTAGTGGGTGTTTAGAGGAGAGAATAGATGTAAACAATGGATTTGAGAGGTGATCTGATGTCGGATCTGCGGGCGATCTATTGGTGTGGGGGGGTGATCAGATTGCCCGCAAGGGGCAGGTTAGGGTCTGATTGATGGGTGGCAGTGACAGGGGGTGATTGACAGGTGATCAGGGGGGATAGATGCATACAGTACATGGGGGGGGGGGTCTGGGGCGAATCTGAGGGGTGGGGGTGGTGATCAGGAGGGGGCAGAGGGGGAGATAAAACAAAAAATAGCGTTGACAGATAGTGACAGGGAGTGATTGATGGGTGATTAGGGGGGTGATTGGGTGCAAACAGGGGTCTGGGGGGTGGGCAGGGGGGGGGGGGGGTCTGATGGGTGCTGTGGGCGATCTGGGGCAGGGGGGGGGGAATCAGTGTGCTTGGTGCAGACTAGGGTGGCTGCAGCCTGCCCTGGTGGTCCCTCGGACACTGGGACCACCAGGGCAGGAGGCAGCCTGTATAATACACTTTGTAAACATTACAAAGTGTATTATACACTTTGTATGCGGCGATCGTCGGGTTAACATCCCGCCGGCGCTTCCGTATGGCCGGCGGGATGTTGCGGCGGGTGAGCGGCACCAGGCGGAGGCGGAGGATCGCGTCACGGATGACGCGATCGCTCCGCCCATGCCCCTACAAGGACCGCCGCCATTTGTCTATACGGCGGTCCTTGCGGGGTGCACTTCCCGGCCGCCAATTGTATATACGGCGGTCGGGAAGTGGTTAACGTGGGGGTGTGCTTGCTTTATCCATGTTCAGGGAGGGATCACACTTTGGTCTGCAGAATGATTTTTTTGCTTCTGACTGTCGGCGATGGAAATTGCATGCAGTTTGCTAAATAGTAGAGCAGGCGGTAGTTTTTTTTACCACTGGCCCAGCCCATTGATTAACATAAGCTGTCACATCTGGATTGATTCTGCATGTGGGAAAACCATGTGCGGTTCCCCCAGGCTTGATTCCAGCTTCAAAATTTGCATTTATTTGTATTGTATGGGCAATGAGTTAAATGCAACTAAGCACTGTGCACTAGCCCTAATACTATAGAAGCCATTACTTTGTGACATAATTAGAATCCAGACACCTCTTTACTGCAAAGTAGTCATCCAACAGTATTTTGTAATTACAATACTTGAAATTAAAACCAACACATATAGAGGCAAAAAATAAAACCTACATTTGTAATATTTCATGTCTAATTTTTTTTTTTTTTTTGGTGATGCTAAAATTTAACAGTTTGAAAGTAACGCATATTTATTTCTTTTGTAAATAATAGTTTGAATGCCTTCATATAGGACAGATGTTCAGAAAATTCAGGCAAAATAGAACCGATCTTAAGTGACAATTTTGTGTATGCACCAGTATTGGCGATGTGCTTCCCACCTGTGACCCCGTAATAAGAACATTCCAAGAATAATGTGACAAATAATAACTAGAGTGGCAATATGAAATTACTTTTGTACAGAGGAAGCCGAGAATTTCAACTTTCTAACAAACAACTTCATTTACAAGTATGTGTCTAATTAGTTGCAGAATTAGTAGAGCTGAG
The DNA here is from genome assembly GCF_040937935.1 of Hyperolius riggenbachi. Lineage (NCBI taxonomy): Eukaryota > Metazoa > Chordata > Amphibia > Anura > Hyperoliidae > Hyperolius > Hyperolius riggenbachi. The sequence continues at coordinate 333,526,915 of NC_090647.1, forward strand.
TCTCTCCCTCGGTCCCCTCCTCCTGTAGATGGGATAAAGCCTCCAGGGATAGTGGTAGAACAAGCCGAATCGCATTTCCAATTATTTTGCTGAATTGCTAATTTAGTTATTGTGCCTGGTCTAATTGTGATGGGTATTGGGTGTGCAATTCAATTTGTTTTTAAATATTTGTTGGGAGATTGATCTGTTATGCAGCTGACCTATTTTGTGGCTCAAATTGAGAGTGAGAGCGGCAACATACAAATAGCTACAAAGCTTCAGTTTGTTGCCATTTTTATTTTTTGATCTCTCATCCCCCTTTATTTTTTTTAGACTAAAAATTTAACAAAAGGTTTAAATTAAAAGCAGCTACTTTGATCTTTTGCTTTTGAAAGCTTAATGCTCGATTCACCCTTCCTAAGCACTCTAACTAGATAGCTCAGAATGCAAGCCATTAAATGCATTATTCTGATCTTTGTATTGTATTCTGTGGATATTTTTAGGTAGTTCCTAGTTTTAACCCTTATGTTGCCAGAATATTGTGCGTTGCCATCTCTCTCCATTTTCAGACACTTATGCAAAATCCCAGCTGAAATAAGTAGTGATAATTGGGCTTCTGGATATCCTAAGCATTACTTACAGGTAATAATAATGGATCACTGAGTGGGACATGAAAAGCACCAGAATTAGCTAAATTCATTATTTTTCTAGGGAGGGTTGTAACCTAGTGTAATTCCTTTGAGTAAAGGCCAGCAGTGCTTCAAGCTCATGCCATTCACATATTTAACATACTAATGGAATGGGGAGCAGTGAAGGTCCACAGCTAACATTGCAGTGATCGGAGAGAATGGGACTAGGTGCTACATTCAGAATATTGTATCAGTGTATTGCCACCATCATAAGAGCATGAGATGAGGATTGTTTCTTGCTACGGAACATTGTTGGGAATAACCCGTTAAAGTAGTCAGATATAAAAAATGTGATACACTGATCCAATTTTGATGACTGCAGTTATTAGCGAAGTCCAGGATATTTTTTTTTCTGGTTACCTCCCTCATCTCCACTAATGAAAAAAAAGATGCCCCTCAGTCTATTTATACGCTAATGTGGGAATGTTTGAGCATGTGTGTCCCCTTCCACAAGAGGAAACTCCTCCTTTGCACTGATTCACCTTTCTACATCCAGATGCTCCCTGCTGATCACAGATTCACATGGGAGGAAGCTGTGTAATAGTAATGTGGGAATTTTGGGAGTGGGGTGGGGGCATTAGATGGGTTCATTTATTTATTGGGGAGGGGGAGACCCTAAGCCTAGATTCACATTGTGTGTGCACGTTATGTGTGGGAAATGCAAGTGTGTTATACCATGCACATCAATTCAAAGCCTGCAAGCAGCCGGTTAGAATAACACAATCTGTTACAACGCAGTAAAGTGAACAGGCTCACAGAATTGTAAGGGCAATGAGTTGACATGCAGAATAATTGAGCTGTTTTATGACTAGTCACAGCCATTTTATAGGTCAGACTATTGAAAGTTCATATGAAAATCTGTGTATGCAGTCTGACAGATTTGATTTCCAAATAATCCATTTTCACTATTGATTGGATCAGTAGAAATATTATAATTCTTTGTGATCCAACTGATTCAAGCAGGAGATGCAATCAAACAGCTACCGTAGTATAGAGGATTGAAAAATGTACAGCTGATCATGCTTTTCTTGCCATTGAGTTTTACGTAATATTCACTATTTGCATGTTTTGTTTCATTCACAGCCTGCTATAATGTTCTAAAATGGTTAACCATTTCAAATGTGACTTCTTTGCCTCAATAGTGATGATCAATGAGATATAATTAAATGAAAGTTGAATGCATATAGAAATAGAAATTATTTACATGCAGCTTGAAATTAAACCAATACAAATAGACAGGATGTTCTTTTGATTGGTCCAAGTTCAAACTGCATAACATTGAAATGAAATTTTAATGCAAAGAGATATTTATTTGCAACTCATTGATCATTACAGGATTGCAGCAACACACAGTTTGTAGCCCATTGAACTGAATGTCCGCTTTTGAATTTACTTTACTTATACCAGTTTGTGTATTGTGAAATCATTTTAGAGGAATTATTAATAGTGCACATATATGCTTTAACCACTTGCCGACCGCGCACTCATAACGCGCATCGACAAAGTGGCAGCTGCAGGACCAGCGACGCAGATCTGCGTCGCCGGCTGCAGGCTAATTAATCAGGAAGCAGCCGCTCGCGCGAGCTTCCTGTCAATTCACGGCGGGGGGCTCCGTGAATAGCCTGCGGGCCGCCGATCGCGGCTCGCAGGCTAAATGTAAACACAAGCGGAAATAATCCGCTTTGTTTACATTTGTACAACGTTGCTAACAGTAGCAGCGTTGTACCGGATCAGCGATCCCCGGCCAATCAGCGGCCAGGGATCGCGGTCACATGACAGGCAGGAGCCTGTTAGAGGCTGCACAGGACAGATCCGTTCCTGTGCAGCCTCGGATCTCCGGGGAAGGGAGCAGAGGGGGAATCCTGCGGTGGAGGGGGCTTTGAGGTGCCCCCCCCCGCCAGCCACACGCAGGCAGGAGCGATCAGACCCCCCCAGCACATCATCCCCCTGGTGGGGAAAAAAGGGGGGCGATCTGGTCGCTCTGCCTGGTGTTTGATCTGTGCTGGGGGCTGCACAGCCCACCCAGCACAGATCAGCAAATACAGCGCTGGTCCTTAAGGGGGGGTAAAGGCTGGGTCATCAAGTGGTTAACCTCCCTAGCGTTAAGGACGAGCCTGACTCTCCCTCAAAAAAACTAGCTACTATTGTAAAGGATGAGTCAGGCTCATCCAGTAATTCCTATTACTCACCTGCGGTGACACAGGTGATCTATTTTTGGCTGCGGCTTGTTACTGTTATGACTGTACTTATGACCGGCACTGATTTACCATACAATGCAATGCTGCTGAAAACTCATACTGCACATTACAGTATTATTGTAAGAAATGGAAGAAGCATTAAATTATACGCTTTAGGCATAGCTGATAAAAATGTGAGCCCTTTCTGAAGATCATGTTACTCAAATTCATTGATGAAACCAGGGATGAGTCTACTTCAATATAAAAATCATTCCACTCAGTCTAATGAAATAACACTATCCCACCTTCCATTGTTTCACAGTTTCATAATAAAAGTTGGGGATACTTTAACCACTTGAGAACCGGAGTGGTAAAGAGAACCGAGGCGGGATTCATCGCAATCCCCATACAGAGGCTGGGTCTGCCTATAGAGCCCAGCCTCTGTTGCTATATAGCTTCCCCCAAAGCCCCCCTGCGCGCTGCAAGACCCCATAGCGCGGCTGTGTTTACCTCACTGTCAGTCTCCACTCTGGCTCGCCTCCTGAATCGCTCCGGTCCCCACCTGCGTCCCTTCCCTCCAATCAGCGGTGAGGGAAGGGACGTGGGCGGGGACTGGAGCGATTCAGGAGGCGGGGAGCGGCGAGACTGGCATTAGTGAGGTAAACACAGCGCACTGCGGCACGCTGCGTGTCGACAGCGCAGCTCTGATTAATGGGGTCTCACAGCACACAGAAGGGGGCTTTGGAGGAAGCTATATAGCAACAGAGGCTGGGCTCTATAGGCAGACCCAGCCTCTGTATGGGGATTGCGATGTAAGAACCCCGCCTCGGGTTCGCTTTAAACCCACCTAAAGACGACCATTTTTCAACAAATAGGCCATTGCAGCTTTAAGGCCTAGCTGCAGAGCCGCACAACTCAGCACACAAGTGACCCCCCCCCCTTTCTCCCCACCAACAGAGCTTTCTGTTGGTGGGGTCTGATCATTCCTCCAATGTGTTGGGGGTTTTTTTTGTAAATATTTCATTATCTTTACAATAAAAATGTATATTTTTTTTATTCATTTTTTTGTAATCCCCACATTCCCTCCTCCCGTCAGCCATTCACCGTGATCAGCTGTCATAGGCATCATCCTATGATAGCCGAACACTGCTGAGCCTCTAGAGGGGACAGCTGCCTTAGATTGCAGCACTGTACAAAGTAAAAAGATGGCGGTTTCACCGTCTAATAGTCTCCCAGTGGTGATCACCACTGGGAGACTGAAGGCGGAGCGGAGCCATCCAAGCACGGATGTGCATTGGCCCGCACAATCTCCTGCAATCCCCGCCCCCAGGACCTTAAGCTGCTGCATCCATGCCAATTGGCGTGGAGTGGTCTTTAAGTGGTTAAAATTCATCAGTAGAATGTTTCAGCTATGATCAGCTGATAAAAGCAGATTTTGATAGGATAGTTTACCATATCTACCATCTTAATGTGGCCTATGCAGTGTTTTGTGTCCTCCTCTATGCCTGATGACTGCCAATGCAATGCCACCCCAGATAGAACCAATCAACAGAGCAGCAGGAGTCCAGGCAGGAAGACTTCCTACCTCTGACCATCACACAAGAATTTTCAATGCAAGTATAATAAATAATGCAGACACAGTAAGTCAGTTGCTTGTTTTATTGTGTATTGAGGTAAATGTAATGATGCCACTACTGTATACAATAATTCATGTACCGTAACAGTACTTCCAAACATGTCACTGCTAACATAGAACTTCTAAATTAGTGCTTTACCAATATACTCCGTTTGAGAATTCAAGCTGCAGATCTGTTAGTTCAGAATGCTCATGCTTTCACATCACAGTATATTGCCTTGGCTACTAAATGCATTCCTTCATATAGATAATACAAGAGGCCAAAAATCTCTCCGCAACTGGTCTCAGATTGTTCCACTTCCTGTTATTGAAAGGAATCGGCACTTGTACTGCAATTGGACTTGACTATCATATCAGACTGTGAGGAAGACATTCCTAGCGGCACATGGCTGCTTCCAGCATCGGCCCATAGCTGTCGTTGTCACTGAGACATCTACATTAGGACCACTCTTACCTACAAAGACATGTAATGCAGTTCCTTATATGATATTGTAAATAAGGGGCAGGCAGGTGTCACTTCTTGAATAACGGATAGAATCCTCTGCCAGTCCTACATTGGCAATATGTTTTGCAAGAAAGTTCCTTGCAGGTTCCTAGAGTCATTATATATTATGGGTTATAATATATTCCTCAGTAGTCACAAGGAATGGTTGCATCAGAAACTTCACATGACAGAAATCAACCCATATATTTCCTTCCTCTATTGTATAAATGGCTATGGTACCTTCATTATCCTGTGCTGTTATGTAAACAGTAGCATGGTGATGCTTATTGCCATATTAAAAACAAGTATGATTCTACTCTTGGAAAGTCTATTGGCCAGGTGGGAAATACTCCTGTGATAATCTATTGCTGGGTAGTCCCAGGATACAAATAGGCAGCTTAAATACCTAGAAGTCCAGAGAATGCATGAAGATGAGGGACAGATTGTCATATGAGCAACATCTGAGATCTGTAACAGTAGCTGCAAACACTAATTACACAAACTATGTAGATCTCGGAGTTGTGTGTCCCATGCCATATATGATCACATGCACACATCGATGTGTAATTGATCTGTCTGTAGTGTTCTGTGCTAGGCATCCTGTCAACTATGCGGATAAAGATTGCCAGTTGTGACCTGGTGTCATACCAAAACACTTAAATCACTAAAGAAAAATGAAGGATTAAACACTATAGTCACATCAGCTGACTGCTCAGGGTTGCATGTGAACCCATCAATGCATGTAATGTAACCTGAAGATAGGCAGCACCTTGTCTTCTAGATGCACTGCAGGACTACAGCAGCGAAATCATTCCCAAACGCACAGCAAACACCTCTAATGCTTCACAGCTAACAAAAAGGTAAAAAGCAGAACTCTAATTATGTCAGTGCATTTCTTATACTACTTAGAAAATGCTCTAATGCTAATACCTAAATTCCACTGTCATGAGCTATAGCATAATTGATTGTAGAGACAACGCTTACTGGCCAAATTATACAGTTGTATGTATATTCTGTACAAAGCTAAATCAACACCACTTACACATCACATCGTTTTACATAAATATTACTACAACATATTTCTTATCATGATCTTTGTTCTTCATAGAGGTAATTTAACATTACTAAGCAGACAGTCTCAGGCTGCTGTAGCGTCCACAACGGAACATGTATTTATATCAGTAACAGGAATGTTCACACTGCAGGTAGGTTTATGAGAGAAGAAATATTGCAATTTAGTTCTGTTAAAGAAAGACTTTCCCAGGCCATCCCATCACACAGGTGGAGGTCAGTCATACTCATTGGAGACGCATTTTGCTGGATCTACACTGATGAAAGCATGGCATCTTTTTTGGTCTTTGTAGACCTTTAGAAACATCCATGTTTCTACCTCCTCAGCTATACATGGAAATGTGTACAAAGTTGAAGTGTGGTGGGAGAGCACTAATCGCCCAGATACTGTGACTGCAGCAATGCAAAGCCAGCGACAGCAACATCTTCAGAGAGTCTTACAAACTGACCCACAATCACCTACACCATGGTAGGAGTCTTGGTAAAGTGCTTCCTAAAACTGAAAGTAAAGCAGGTAAACCTCAACACTTCTCTGAATGTCCATACTTATTCCACAAGAGATGATGAATCACAAGTCAGATCACATGTAAACTGAGCACATTATCATCAGACTGGTGTTACTTCAAGTGATACAATATTAGGCAATGAAGCACCCATGTACCTACTTGCTATGGTTACACAGACGTGAAAAAAAGAGAAATCCAGCACCAGCAAGCTGAAAAATGACATTGCAGAGCAGTCAGAGCTGATAGGCCGAGAATAACAGATACATTGGTGCATATTTGTCAAAACTGCATCCTTCCTGTCTAAACATGATCCAAGATGGGTAAATACACATATACTAAACAGTAAAAAAGCAGCAATGATACAAACGGTCAGTAGGTGAGGGAAATTTTAAACATTTATACTTTTACAATATTACTTTGTAGAAGCTAATTTATAAGAAAAAACACTGGGGGGGGGGGGGGGGGTAAATGAAATCAGCATGACTAATATGTATTGTAACAGTCACGGAATTTAAAGTGCACTTGAAGTGAGAGGTATATGGAGGCTACCATATATATTTCTCTTTAAACGGTAACATATGCCTGGCAGACCTGTTGATTTCTTTGGCTGCAGTAGTATCTAAATCACATGCCTGCAATGAGTATGCAGGTAGTAGACATGCAGATCAGATGTTTCTGACTAAAGTCTGCTTGTTCAGGTTTTAAGGCTAAAAGTATTAGACGCAGATGAGCAGCAGGCCAGCCAGGCAACTGGTATTGTTTAAAGAGACACTGAAGCAAACTATTTTTGCCAATTTTACCTTATGATTTGCTTCAGTGCTCTTATCACAAGTAATCCGCCGTGTCCCCGCCACTAAACGAGGGCTGCTGAGCCCCCAAATCCCGGGGGACAATCCGGCAGGCATTTCCTGAAAGGGGCAGAGCTTTCAGCTTCAGCTCTGCCCCTCCTGACGTCAATCGTGGTGCATCGCCGCCTCTCCCACACTGCCTTCACAGAGAGGGGTGGGGAGAGGCGGCGAATCGTGCGGCAATTGACATCAGGAGGGGCAGAGCTACAGCTGGAAGCTCTGCCTCTCAGTGCAGCAAAATCCACGACCAAGTTGGTCGTGGATATTTGCAGGGGGGTTTGGGGGCTCAGCAGCGCTCGTTTAGCGGCAGGGACACGGCGGATTACTTGTGATAAAAGCACTGAAGCGAATCAGAAGGTAAAATTGGCAAAAAAAAGTTTGCTTCAGTGTCTCTTTAAAATGAAATAAATATGGCAGCCTCCACACTCCTCTCACTTCAGGAGTGCTTTAAAGTATGAAGCTACGCTGCGGGGGGAGTGACAGAGGAACCTCAGCTGCTCTTGCACCAGAACTGGGCCCAATTAGCCCTGGGCCTCACTGCGATGGCAGGGGTTGTGGGGGCTATTGTTACACCTGAGTAAACTCTGCATGGTCTCATTTTTACTAGGGGCCGGTGTTACCGGTGCACTCAGCATGTCTTCAGGTTATACCAGTGTTGTGGAGGCAGCACTATGTTCCTTTATGGAGAAAAACTGCATGTGTTGTGTGGGAAACTGCTGCAGGCTGCAATTCTTTTCTAGACACGATTGTGCACAATTTCTGCATTTGGGGGAAAGCAGACAATGATCAATGGTCGGTCACGTCTTATGCAGAGTTTGAGCACACTCAGCGTCTAGAAATCATTCATCATTGTCTTTGAGACTTTTTCCAGTTCGTTAAATTACCAAATTCGAAGTTTATCGATTTCTAGTTGTATTCATCAAGGTTTTTCCGCATTCGGTGTTATTTTGATAAAATATTGATAACAATGCGGTAACATTCGGCAACGTGTCGATATTTTCATTTTACAGCGGTAATTTAACACAAGGCCATAAGATTCCCGTTGAATTGTGGGTAAAAAGGCAGTCCTTTGAACACCACACAGCAACATTCTGAATAGGGCTTAACACCTGGACCAGGATTCAGGAAGTGGTTTGGGACAATCCCACAATTTTGCCAGCTGCAGCTTGATAGGAGCCTTTTCTGAAAAAAATGTAGTACAGCTAGCAATTTAGTTAATCCTGGCACTGCTGGGTTCTCTTACAAGATGATTCAAGAGGAATGCAGATGTCCTGGTATAGCAAATAAATCCATTCTCTTTCAAATTGATATGGTTCTAGACCTTATTCTTGCCCTTCTGCGCCTTTGAATCACTCTCAGCTGATACATAACCACTTCAAATGGCTCCATCTTCTCTGTCAGCAATGATCTGACAGGGATAACGACAGAGCAGTGAAGGAGATAACGAATTCTAAATGTAACGCTAAACCACACCCACTTTCATGCATTGCACTTTCTTCTGTTTTATTGCATGATTACCAAATGCTCACTAACAGCTGTAGATAACTTTGATGAATCCTGAAATCAACTTATCGAGTTCGATATTTTACCGAGCTGTAGGTATTGATTCGATAAGTCTTGATGAATCAAGGCCATGGTGAAAATTACCCTTACTGTGTACGAGGGGGCATCTGTGACCAGCTCGTGTCCCGGAGAGTGAGAGCTTCCATCAGAAAAGCATTTTTTTTTTCAAACAGATTTCTTGTAACATGAATAAATGTGAAAACAGAACAGAAACTTTCTCTTGGGTGCTCTGGGGATCATGTACACATGGATTGCTTGACTAAGGCTAGTAACAGATTTAAGGAATCATCAGGCAAAAAAAAAAAAAGAAAAAGAGTTTCACTTACCTGGGGCTTCTACCAGCCCCATGCAGCCATCCTGTGCCCTCGTAGTCACTTACTGCTGCTCTGGTCTCCCTCCGTCAGCTAGTTTAGTTCGGCGGGCCGCATTGCATACATTTTTACGCATTCCCGCTGGTGCAGGAACATTAACAGATACATTTTTAAAAATTTACGCATGGAACCACTCACGCGTAAAAATTTATGTGTTAATGTTCCTGCACCAGCGGGAATGCGTAAAAATGTACGCAATGCAGCCCGCCGACCCAGAGGTCAGCAAAAACTAAACTAGCTGACGGAGGGGGACCAGAGCAGCAGTAAGTGACTACAAGGGCACAGGATGGCTGCATGGGGCTGGTAGAAGACCCAGGTAAGTGAAACTCATTTTTTTTTTTTTGCCTGATGACTCCTTTAACCACTTGAGGACCCACCCTTTACCCCCCCTTAAGGACCAGCGCTGGTTTGATTGATCTGTGCTGGGTGGGCTCTGCAGCCCCCAGCACAGATCAGGGTGCAGGCAGGGAGATCAGATTGCCCCCCTTTTTCCCCCCCTATGGGGATGATGTGCTGGGGGGGTCTGATCTCTCCTGCCTGCTGTGGGTGGCGGGGGGGGCACCTCAAAGCCCCCCTCCGCGGCGAAATTCCCCCCTCCCTCTCCTACCTGCTCCCCCCCCTGAGATCCGGGCTGCACAGGACGCTATCCGTCCTGTGCAGCCAGTGACAGGACGTCCCCTGTCACATGGCGGCGATCCCCGGCCGCTGATTGGCCGGGGATCGCCGATCTGCCTTACGGCGCTGCTGCGCAGCAGCGCCGTACAAATGTAAACAAAGCGGATTATTTCCGCTTGTGTTTACATCTAGCCTGCGAGCCGCCATCGGCGGCCCGCAGGCTATTCACGGAGCCCCCCGCCGTGATTTGACAGGAAGCAGCCGCTCGTACGAGCGGCTGCTTCCTGATTAATTAGGCTGCAGCTGGCGACGCAGTACTGCGTCGCTGGTCCTGCAGCTGCCACTTTGCCGACGCACGTTATGAGTGTGCGGTCGGCAAGTGGTTAAGCCAAATGCAAAAAAAACCCTGGAAAATACAGTATACCAACAGAAAAAAACAGTCCACAGAACTACACAATTTTCAATTAAGAATTATAGCTACAAAACTTTAAAAAAAAATAAAAATATTAAAGTACAATACCTATATTACTAATCCAAACAAAACAGAAATGTATTTTTAAAATGTTACCTCCTAAATTAAAAAGAAAATAATACAATTCTTAAAAACACACAACTGCAGATTTAATTTCTGTAAAGGTGTAACAATATCAGTAACAGTAAGCTACAACCGGCAATAACTCCTTTGCCATCATGACTGAAACCATCATCGACACATTCTGCCACACTAAATCTGGTCTTGGGGGCTTAACATGCATACCATGAATATAATGTCGCATTTAGTCCTTGCCCTACCGCTTACATTATGTTCTGCGTCTTCTGTCTGTACAAAATTGAGGGGTGGCGATTTATGGTAAAGGATCTTCACGCTCCATTTTAAAATGGTATGTGTATCTGTAATAAATACTAGGAAATTTAAAAAAAATTGCATGAAACCCTAATTTTCCCTGTGAGTTATTAGATCCATTTGGTTTGACTGGGGATACTTTGTGAGTGGCAGCGAGAAACAGACCACTGACAAGAGATGCAGTCACCTGAGCAAATGAAAATAAATTGTGTTTAATACTCCATGAAGAGATGGATCTGATATATTTAAGCTTTTCAAGTGTCCTTTAATTTGGTGATGACACGGCCCTGGCACATTTCTTAGCATGTATTTGTATAATTTGATGTGTAGGAGTGTTATTTCACAAAGGTCAGTGAATATTTCACAATTGTTATTTGATGTGATGAGATGCTGTAAGGCGAGATTCTCTAGTAGAAAAATACGTTCTCCGTTTTAGTTTGATTTACATGCATACAATGTGAGGTTCATGCAAGAATTATTTTGTTTAAGAAACCGCTAGTATGGGTCATGTCATTGTGCAGCTGAAGTCAGAAAACCCAGTGGGCTGCCAGGTACAGTGATCGCATGCAGCCACATACAGCAACAGCGGTGATAAAACTACACATGCAGGTCAGCATAATATGCAAACGTGTCACCGAATAAAGAAAAACACAGGAAAATATGGTCAGGCGCACCATAGTGCCAATTCTGACATTTAACGGAGAACTTCAACAAGCAGAATGTTGAAATGGTGTCTCCTCAGACAGGCCCAGTCCAATTAGTTGATATTCACTACTAGACTGCATATGCTGAAGACATAAAATGCATACATTTCACCTTGGTCTGAGAAATGTAATAGGCAATTGTGTAATAGTAGTAGAAAGGATGGCAGAAAAATGTTTCCTTAACTGTGTGATATGTTCACGCCTTCCTTAATTTATTTCAGCAACACTTCTGCCAGCAGAGAGTGCTACCCTCCCATGCACAACCCTCCCAACTGCCAGCACCATTTTGTCTTATAAGCACACAACCCAAGTGGTGCCAAATATACAACAAACTGGGTGTGGCATTGAGGTCACAGAACTGGCAGGCAAGAAATTTAAAAATGGTGTTTCCTAGTTTCAAGAAGAAAAGAGATGGAGCAGATCTACCTGAATCACAGCGTTAGACATGACTGGACAGCACTAAAAGTAGGAGAAAAGGACAAGAACAGGGTTACAACGCTAACAAGTAAGGTGCCTAAATAATTGCTTGTTCAAAACCCATAAAGCGGTCTAATGTGCTGGAAAACCTGTCATTCTGGCCACACTGTGAAATCCCCTCCTAGTGTTTGCTGCACTGAGCTTTAGTCATTTGATAGGTCAGCAGAGAGAATCTTGGGGAGAAGTCACAGTGGCTTATCAGGGCTTCCAGTCACATACAGCTTGTTTGGCTTTTGATGCTGGACAACATGTTGACAAAAAAAAAATAATCTTTCCTTGCCCTTTGCCGTGGTGCCAGTCCTACGCTTCAAACAAACTCTAAATAAATGCATATTTTTTTCAATTTTGGATTAATTTCAGTCTTTGGCTTTTTTTTCCCTCTCTTTCTGAAAGGCTGAAAATGTAGGTGTTTTCTGATATAAAAAAAAAGAATCACATTACCACATTTAATCAGTGTTATACAACAGGCATCATTAATATATTTTTTAAAAGGGAGATCTGGGGAATGCCAATAGGTTAAGAAATAAAAATAAAAAATGTTAATTTAATTAGAAAATACTTTTAAGTGCTTTTGTAAAATGGCATAAATAAAGTAAAGCAGATATGTTTTATACCTGCAAAAGGTGCAAATATTTCAGATTAGTTACTCCACAGATATATCTATACCCTTGTCTTTGATGGGTAACAATATATGTATTTTCTAGCTGGGTGAGATTTCAGATTGAGTGGTACACAAGTGCTAGGCATAATTATGAAGACTATGGACCTGCTCTCCACTCTGCTACAGATTTGCAGAAGGCCTGTTCCTTCTACATAACATTCATTAAGGCAGATATGTATTATAATGTGGGGGACTGCCCAATGCCCATATGAACCATTCTGTAACATGAAGTAGGGATGGTTGGCTGCTGGGCCTGTACTCTTCATTCCTCCAATAATTCTTAATTATTCAGAGAAAATCCACAATATTACCTTCAAACACAAAAAGATCTACAGTACATAAACCCGATCATAACTCGGCAGCATGTAAATAAGTCTACAGGTGAAAATTATGAGCCAGATGTGAGCTCTGGTTTTTCTTTTACATTGGTATTTTAAACCAATGGACAGGTCCGAGCTCACAAGGCTTCTATGTAGAAGGTGGGGAGTCCATGGTGGAGAGAATTCGCACAATTTCAGCTCTCTGAGTTGGGGAAATGTGTTGTGTCATATGAACAATAGAGTCCATGGCAACTTCAGGATTTTCTTGCACCAAGCTGGAAAGAGAGCAATAAAACCATATCAGAATAAGTCTATCTAAGTTATATGTAAGTGAAACAATAGCAAAACAATTATATGGAGTGATAAAGGCTGCTGACTTGAGGCTCGTACACACGTCCAACAAATCCACCCAATTGTCATCTAATTTTGGCCTGTCAGGCATGTGTGCGCATGACAAATGACTAGATGAGCGACTGATAGCAGGTGGTTTGCCCGATCCACCTGACAGATCAGCTCACATGACTTATGGCTGATAGCTCCACGTGTGTACAAGTCCTTTGAATGATGTGCTCTTGTTTTAAATACAGCCATGTAGTGCAGTTTGTAGCTTGCTTGCACGCAGTATGTAAACAAGTTGGTTGGTGAACGGGGAAGGTTAAGGTTTGTCGTGGAGTTGGTCATGCACTTTGTTGGACGTGTGTACAAGCCTCTAGGAGATAAGTAAATCTTGATTAAAACGTTGGCACATGTTAATCTCCCATAATGCAGTGCATCCACATCCAGGGGAAGTCTGGTTCTCATCGCACTCTGTTCAGCTCAACAGGAGGATTTTCTGAAACCAGGTTTATGAGCCTTAACAACAATGCAAGAAAGAACAGTCTCCTGACTGACTATAATGACTGTTTGAAACACTACACGAATATAAAAACCCCTAAGCAATACTAAGGGTAAGAGCAAAACCTGTGCCTGGAATTCAGCTTTAAGAATCTGTATTAGTATAAAGTATCTTCCAGTTTGCTAATTGATTGAAAAATAAGCAAAATGTAATTAATTTGGGTTTTCTTGCTTCAAATTGACCATGCCTTGTATTCCTGCAGGATTATGTACATTTTGTATGCAAATTTATGTAGCTTGGAAATTAACCAATGGAATGTTGGAATTTAACTGGGAGATGGTGTGATTTAACTGGTTTATTTTCAAGCTGCATGTATTTGCATACAGAATTCGCATTAACCTGCATCAACTCAAAAATATTTGTATACAGTGATGTGAAAAACTATTTGCCCCCTTCCTGATTTCTTATTCTTTTGCATGTTTGTCACACTTAAATGTTTCTGCTCATCAAAAACCGTTAACTATAAGTCAAAGATAACATAATTGAACACAAAATGCAGTTTTAAATGATGGTTTTTATTATTTAGTGAGAAAAAAAAAATCAAAACCTACATGGCCCTGTGTGAAAAAGAAATTGCCCCCTGAACCTAATAACTGGTTGGGCCACCCTTAGCAGCAATAACTGCAATCAAGCATTTGCAATAACTTGCAACGAGTCTTTTACAGCGCTCTGGAGGAATTTTGGCCCACTCATCTTTGCAGAATTGTTGTAATTCAGCTTTATTTGAGGGTTTTCTAGCATGAACCACCTTTTTAAGGTCATGCCACGACGTCTGAATAGGATTCAGGTCAGGACTTTGACTAGGCCACTCCAAAGTCTTCATTTTGTTTTTCTTCAGCCATTCAGAGGGGGATTTGCTGGTGTTTTTTGGGTCATTGTCCTGCTGCAGCACCCAAGATCGCTTCAGCTTGAGTTGACGAACAGATGGCCGGACATTATCCTTCAGGATTTTTTTGGTAGACAGTAGAATTCATGGTTCCATCTATCACAGCAAGCCTTCCAGGTCCTGAAGCAGCAAAACAACCCCAGACCATCACACTACCACCACCATATTTTACTGTTGGTATGATGTTCTTTTTGCTTAAAAGTGGTTTGCGCCTTGGATATCTTCCATGCAGGCCGTTTTTGCCCAGTCTCTTTCTTATGGTGGAGTCGTGAACACTGACCTTAATTGAGGCAAGTGAGGCCTGCAGTTCTTTAGATGTTGTCCTGGGGTCTTTTGTGGCCTCTCGGATGGGTTTTCTCTGCGCTCTTGGGGTAATTTTGGCCGCCGGCCACTCCTGGGAAGGTTTATCACTGTTCCACGTTTTTGCCATTTGTGGATAATGGCTCTCACTGTGGTTCGCTGGAGTCCCAAAGCTCAATTACTTTTGTTCTCATTTGTTCCTGAATTTCTTTGGATCTTGGCATGATGTCTAGCTTTTGAGGTGCTTTTGGTCTACTTCTCTGTGTCAGATAGCTCCTATTTAAGTGATTTCTTGATTGAAACAGGTGTGGCAGTATTCAGGCCTGGGGGTGACTACAGAAATTGAACTCGGGTGTGATAAACCACGGTTAAGTTATTTTTTAACAAGGGGGGCAATCACTTTTTCACACAGAGCCATGTAGATTTGGAGTTTTTTTTTCTCACTAATTAATAAACACCATCATTTAAAACTGCATTTTGTGCTCAATTATGTTATCTTTGACTAATAGTTAACGGTTTTTGATGAGCAGAAACATTTAAGTGTGACAAACATGCAAAAGATAAAAGAAATCTGGAAGGGGGCAAATAGTTTTTCACACCACTGTATGTCATTGTCTATTCCTATTTAAGAGATGTACTGACTTTGTTAGTTATTTTGATGTCCTGATGACAACGGATCCAACAAAGGACCTGTGAGAAATAGTTGTTGAATTACATAAATCAGGTAAAGGATAAAAAAAAAAAATCTAGAGAGCTAAAAAGGTCAGTCAGTAATGTTAAAACTGATAAAAGGTGGAAAGTAAGGGATCTGTTGCATGTGATCTAAGAGATTGTATAAACACCGACACTACAAGATTGTTGCGTAGTGGGAGTAGAGGGATGGGATATGTAACACTACACATCATCTAGAATCGCTCTGCGTGCTCAGGATAATTTTAGTCAAGGTTGCAATAAGAACATGAAGAAACAAAGATCTGGCACTGCAGTAAATTTTGTGCCTTTAATCAAGATCCAAAAAGTCACAAGCACATACAAAATAGTGTGCACAGTTCATGTAGGACAAAGTGGCAGCTTTACCAACCAAACATGCGAGAAGGCATGCAGCAGATAGTCCTACCGTTGCTTCTTCTGAGGCTATTCCAGTTCTGAGGCTAAACCATGGTACCTCATGGTTCACCTCGAAAGAAGCACCTCTGTGCGAAATGGTCATTAGGCTGCCCGTTTTTGCCCTGCACCCACCGCAATCTACCTCACTAACGGTAGGACTATCTGCTGCACGCAGTCACACATGTTTGGCTGGTAAAGCAGTCACTGTGCTCTACATGAACTTTGCACGCTATTTTGTATGTGCTTATGACTTTTTGGATCTTGATTAAATGCACACATTTTCCTGCACTGCCAGATCTTTGTTTCTTCATGTTCTTAGAGTGAGCGTAGGAACACAGTAGGCAGAATTGCATATGCGTTCTACATAGCACATACTGGAAAGCGCATATGCGATTCTGTCTAGTGTGTTCCTACCCTAAGGGTTCTGCTGCTACCAAGCCAGGTAGACTAAGCACAGTTTCAACCACACAACTGCTAGGATCATACTTTGAGATGCTAGAAAACATCCACATGCCATTTAAGTTGAAATACAAGCTTCTCTGCAAACAAGGGCGTTTTAAGATGTACAGTAAGAAGGTACTTGAACAAAAATGGTGTGCATGGTGGAGCTGCATGAAAAAAGCAAATACTACAAAACAGGCAACTAACAATTTGCCAAACAGCATCTCCTTTGGATCAAATTCCTTCAAAATAATGACACCAGAATTGAACTTTATGGTCACAACCATAAATATCATCTCTGGTAAGAATGCAATATAGTGGACATTGATGACAAAAATGTAGCATGTTAGCAGATAATATTGGAGGACAACTTGTATTTATTAGTATGGAAGTTGTTCATTGGATGTATTTGGATCTTCCAACATGACAATGATCCAAAGCACAAGTCCAAGTCAAACTTTCAGTGGCAAAGATACTGTAGTGTCCATCACATTCTCCTGACCTCAGTATCATTGAGGTCAGTATCAGGTTTGAGAAGATCTCAAACATGCAGTTAATGCAAGAAAACCCAAGAATTTACAGGATCTGGAGAGTTTTAGCCAAGAAGAATGGACCACTCTCCCACCTGAGAAAATAAAGGGCCTTATTCTCAATGATCACAAAAGGATGTAATATGGACATTCTGTTACTGTGTACTTTGCCTAAGCCATGTGTACCACAAGCAATTCCGAGTACGGTACCCCTGCACTTGGCGAATAAATCTATCTTGTATCTTGTAGGATGTATGCCATCATGTGGGGTGGTGGGTTCACCTAAGGGTATGCAAACTTTAAAACAGGAACCATCTCATTATTAGTAGGTTTCGTTTAATGGATGTGATATTCTGTGATGCTTTCTCAACCAGGGTTCCCTGAAAGCCCAAGGTTCCTGGAGTACTTTGCAGGGGTTCCTTTCATTTTTACCCATCATAAGTGTTGGAGAAGTATGATAGAGAGCACACTATAACAGGGAGTACTGTAAAAAGAAGCACTAAATTGGTGGTCAGAATAATAATGAACACAAAAAGCACTAGAATAAAGAGGCATTATAATAAAAAGCACTGTAATAGGGCATAAACGGCCACACCAGCTTTTAAAGACCATGCCATCTGCAAAATAAATGCAGGGGTTCCCTGAGATCCGAAAAGTATTTGCAGGGTTCCTCCAGGGTAAAAAAATGGATGCTTTATAGTTTGATTTACATATGATGAAATCCAAATTAGACAATCTTTTAATTGTTATATTAGGCAACTATATACTCCATGCTTTGTTTCCAGTTAATTATCCATCAGCCAATGTGTGCTTGTTTAATAAATTCATGACATATACAACTACTGTTTAGCATTTCTACAGATATTCTGTCATCCATTGTTGTGAACCCTCTGAAAAAGCAACATACACTAGTCACTCTCGGCTTGTATATTTTTATGTTGTGAAGGTGTTGGCTCATTGGAATCCATGTGTATATCCACAATTCACACAGCACAGCATACAGATGGTTTAAAGGAGTTATCAGGCAAAAACAGCACCCCCCTACTCCACTTGGGCTTCCTCCAGCCCCTTGCAGCTGACATGTCCCACACTGCAGCTTTGTGCTCAGGCAATGGCCCTGGGTCCCCGTCGGTGCAGAGGGCGACCTCGAGGTCATCTCTACTGCGCCTGGGCTGCTGTCAATCAAGCAGCTGACAGTGGAGCTGCGGCATGGGACTTGTCAGCTGCAAGGGACCGGAGGAAGCCTCGGGTAAGTAGAGGGGGGGAGCGCTGTTTTTGCCTGATGACTCCTTTAAAGAGACTCTGAAGTCTCAAGGAAATCAGCTTTTTATTTAAAAAATGTGTTTAACCACTTTGAATCCCTTGCTACGCTTATCTACTCCCCACAAAACTTCATCTGAAGCTCAGGGGAGTAGATAGGCGTACTTGTGGTAAACAGTGTGCTGTATGCCCAATAAGCTATCTGATTATGTATATAGGGCATCATTTTAACCGTGACAAGTGAGAGAATAGATTTTATGTTGTTTGACAACTGAGGGCTAAGTCATGTGATTTTTTTTTTACCGGAAAACTGAATGAAAAGCAAGAAAACTGTTATTTTCATGTACTCTGTACCCCTAAATAAATACTTGTAAAAAAACAAAAGTGACAGCATTGAAAAGAGAATACATAGTTACCCTAGGGACTTAGCTTTTAAAATATGTATGCCATGAGATTGTATTACTGTTAATCATGAAGATAAGGGCTTTTAATTACTGATAGAGTACAATGAGAAAACAAAAAACACAAACCAGAAACGAATATATTATCGCCATACATTGTACTAGGAACATTATTTAAATGTTGAGATAACCAGGACAAATTAGCAAATACAATGTGTGGGTTTTACCTATGGTAACATTGTTTATTTGAAAACAATAGTGGATGGAAATGGAGAAATAGTGTATTTTTTTTTCTCATTTTTCCCTTTAAAATGCACAGATAATAACATAATTACTAAAAGCAAATATCACCCTCACAAAGCATAATATGTGGCAAAAAAACAAGATATAGATCATTTACATCTGATGAGTAGCAATAAAGTTATTGGTGAATGAATGGGAGGAGCGCTGAAATGTGAAAATTGCTCTGGTTTTTAAGCAAAAAACCCTGTGGCGCTGAAGTGGTTAATATGCTAGCCCTACCTAAACCGCCGCATTCCCGCTTCCGTGAGAGGCAGAGCCAGGAGCCGCAGCTCTGCCTCTCAGCCCGGATCGCCGCCTCTCCCCCGCCCCTCAGTCTTCCTTCACTGAGAGGGGCGAGGGAGAGGCGGAGATACGCGCTGACAGACGTGTGTAGAGGCAGAGCTGCAGCTCATAGCTCTGCCTCCTACAGCTGCAAAATCCATGACCAAGAAAGTTGTGGATTTTCGGGGGAAGAGGGAGGGAGGAGTTAGGGGGATTTAGTTAGATTTCAGCGGCGGTATAGGTAGGGCTAGCATGTTAAACCCATTTTTTAAATAAAAAGATGATTTTTCGGACACTTCAGTGTCTCTTTAAGCAGGCTGTTTCTGCTTCACTCTAAG
The DNA here is from genome assembly GCF_040937935.1 of Hyperolius riggenbachi. NCBI lineage: Eukaryota > Metazoa > Chordata > Amphibia > Anura > Hyperoliidae > Hyperolius > Hyperolius riggenbachi. Next base: position 333,546,582 of record NC_090647.1, read on the forward strand.
TTATTACTGTGGTAGAGTAGCACAACACTAAAATTAAGCACAAGTCTTGATAGCTGTTTCTGCATGTGAAGCCTTTGAAATGCGCATTTTACACACATGTTGCTGACCGGGTCATAGTTACATAGTTCATTGGGTTGAAAAAAAGGCATTTGTCCACGGAGTTCAACCACAAGATAGGATATAGTCAATGAAGTTGGGAAAAGAACATACTGTATACCCATGAAACACAACTGGCAAATACATGTTTTCTCTATGTGAATGTTACCTTTATCTCTCCATTGCTGGATTAACCATTTCATGGCATATCCTGTTTAATAACGTGTATATTGCATTGTGTACAATTCTAATAGAACACATTAATATTACCTGCGGATTTGTTTGAGGATATAGTCTCTAGAAATGTACTTGATGTTTTCATCAACCACAGAGCGGGCCCCCTCCTCCTCCGTCATCTGCTTCTCCAGCCATTCAACAACATCCTTATTATTATCCCACAAGTATGCCTGGAAGTACAAGATTGTATGGGCATTTCAGTTTCAACACATTTAACACATTAATCCAGCTTTACTGATATTGCAAAATTATATTTGTAAACATACTGTAAATGTACAGAGAGGATTTCTTCCCAGCAATATTTGTATTTTCTGTTTGTTCAGTGGTTGCTCGGTAACATCAATATCCATTACATCACAGTGACGTAAGAAACAGCCTTTTCCAGGTACATTACCAAGCAGTGATGGTATACGATGATCGTACATGTAAAAAAGGCGTGTGGAAAAAAGGACGCCGGATTTGCCGGTAGTAGAATCCCGCTAAAATTAGCGATATTCGACTACTAAATATTCATAGTAGAATATTGGTATTATGTACAGGTATTTTACTATTGCTAAACCTAACCCTACTCTCACACAGAACCCCTTCCCTAATCCTAATACCCCTCCCCCCAGTGGTGCCTAACCCTAAAATCCCCCCTGGTGTTGCCTAAACCTAACCCCCACCCTTGGTGCCTAACCTTAACCCCCCCCACTGGTACCTAAACCTAACCCGCAAATTATCAATCTGGTGCACAGATCATTCACTTAATTAGTAACAACCTCACATGTGTGAGGGAAGGCAAGGCCAACAACTATCCAACCGTTACATACACTAATGGACCGCCACTCAATTTACTCTAATACTTTTTATTGTATCAAAAGGTAATGACAACACAATATCCCCGGAAACCCCCCACCTATTAAAAACCCCTATCCCACGCTGGATTCAACAGGAGCGCTCCCGGTCAACACCATACACACACAACCCACATTCAACAACCATGGACTGAAACAATCTCTAATGGCTAATAGAATGGAGGCAACTGTATGATAACGCTTCTGCAAAGGCAAGTCCACTAATCCATGTTCACTCCAGAGTATACATTCTTTAGTGATTGATCATGCAGCATAATGACACAGTCCAGATTGGAATCTTCAACAACTGCGACAGAGATCTCTGCACTTAACATATATTTGAATGGTTCCTTATGGAGTTGTTAGTAACCTTCCTCGGAGCACCGTGCCACCTGTATACCCACTGGCTCTCTACACATCTGTGTGGCTTCCGGGGTATCTCCCTTCAGCATAAAGGTGTTACCTTCTCGCTGTGACGAATGATGGTCATCCGGGCTTCCTTCTGCGGCGTCCCGCAGATTACAGGTACCTGTATGTGTCAGGAACTTGCCGGCTTGCAGCGCGTCATGCGTCCCCGTGTATGGACGCCGGAGCAGCTTCCCACATCCAGCGTATTGGCCACGCCCACATACGCGTTACGCCCACCAACGTGAGCTTCGTCAGTGTGATGACGCTGTGGCTAGGTCATGGCAGGAAAGCCCTCTTCTATTTAAAACAAAACTGTCTCTCATCCACGCCTCTCCATGGATCACATTTGATTCTGCGCTCTACATCTTCATTTGAAATCCTTCCATATACTTATCTCCTGATGTTTTGGGAGAGCATATAGTCCAGAAAGATTACTGAATGCAATAAACCATGGAGTGTCTCATTTATTGCCAGATCAATTTCATACAAATCGTACTGTATATGGCTTGGTTGTTTAGTGTCTCCTTATATTACCTCCGCAGAAACTACATGCATTCTAGTTGCTTAATACTTCTACTTATTGCCTCCATGATGTTTTATTATTTCATACCTCCTTTTAACCCTTCCCTTTAGTGTCCTCATAGAGGCCCAAGTCCAGTGCACCTAAACATTTATATCTATCCCTCCTTCTCGCTGGGAACTGCTTTGCTGGCAATAAATAGTACTCTGCAAACACTTCTACCTATGGTTTCATGCTGCAAATACCTCTGCCAATGGTTTCATGCATTCTCATGTGCCCACTTCATAGTAATCTTCTCATCATGTATATTCTCGAGACATATATATCCAATTTACAACCAATCCATGCATCCTTCTATGTCTCTCTTGTTTAAGTACCACCATTACATATATTATATACTTCACATCATCCCAGCAATCCAGACTGGTTCTAATTAATAATAAATTCATCCTATTCTAAACCCATTTATTTATAGAGGGGGACTGGTCATCTACAACTAGCAACAAATTTTTGCTTATTTACCCATACTCTTTCAAAAAATGGACCAAATTTAGCTCAGAATTAAGTCCTCGTGGGATTAACGTTCCCAGAGTGTATATCCACCTATTCTCAATTTGATATAATAATTTCTCAAAGTCTCCTCCCCTTGTACTCCTTTTTGGTTTAATAATACATTTATATCTCATACAGTCTGGATTGCTATTATGGAATACTGCGAAATGTGTGCCCAATGGGCTTTTTTCATCTGCAGCAGCAATATTTCCTACATGTTCTCCAATTCTCTCCTTGATTTTCCTTTTTGTTTTCCCTATATACTTCAGTCCGCATGGGCAGGTAATCATATATATAACTCCCTCAGAATTACAGTTTACGAAACTCCTAATATCATATTTTTTATTCCCTTTCGAATTTTCAAACTCATTTGTCTTATCCACTAATTTGCAATATCTGCACGATCCACATGGGAACATCCCAGTTGGGATAGGGCCCAAAAACCCTCTTCCCCAATTTGGGTCTATATTTCTAGAGTGTACCTCAGCCTTCACCAAAGTGTCCTTGAGGTTCGGGGCCCTTCGTGGAGTCATAAGCGGATATGGACCCACAATTTTCAAAAGATCAGGGTCAAGACTCAGGACATGCCAGTGTTTTTCCAGCACCCTCCTGAGCTGGGGCCAGTGAGACCCATACGTAGTTATGAATCTCACCTTCCCCTGCCCATCATTTTTCCTTTTGCTTTTCTTTCTCAAAACTACATCACGATCGATTGTACTTACCCGCTCTCTAGCATTATCAAGTACCTGTTCAGGATACCCGCGTTTTCTAAAACGTTCACACATTTTATTTACTTCCATCTCAAAATCCTCCTCCTCCGAGCAATTCCGACGCATTCTCACGAGCTGACCGTAAGGGATACCCCATTTTTGACTCTTTGGGTGAAAGCTTGAGGCATGAAGATATGTGTTTCCTGCTGTCTCTTTCCTGAACGCAGTTGTCTCCAATCTGCCTCTTCTTTTCACTATCATCACGTCTAAAAAAGACAATTTGTCATTTTCTATGCTGTATGTCACTTTCAAATTTCTCGAATTCATATTCAAATCTTCCAAAAATGTCACTAAGTTGTTTCGTGATCCCCTCCAGACGAGGAAGACGTCGTCTATGTAACGAAGCCAGAGGGCAGCGTGCGCGCCAAACAGGGGGTGGGTGTACACATCACCCCTCTCCCATGCCCCTAAATGCAAGCATGCATAGGCTGGCGCACACGCTGCCCCCATCGACGTCCCCCTCGTCTGCCGGTACATTGACCTATCCGCCATAAAACAATTGTTCTGCAACACCAGCGTCAGCAATTCAATCACTGTACAATTTCTACTGGACATCCATCCTCTATATTGTGCTAAGAAATACTCTACAGCCTCAATACCTACCTCATGGGGGACTGAAGTATATAGGGATTCAATGTCTACACTCACCAACAGATCATCATCTTCGATCTGAAAATCCTTGATTAGATTCAATAGTTCAGTGGTGTCTTTGATAAAAGATGGTAATTCCTCTACTAACCCCTTAAGGTTCTCATCTATAAAGATTCCTACCTTCTCCAAAGGTCCCTCTATTGCTGCTACTATGGGTCTTCCTGGGGGGTTATCCCTGTCTTTATGAATTTTAGGTATTAAATATAACACCGGAATTTTATAATGTTGTAACTTCATAAAATTGTATTCAGCTGCTGAAATGGAACCTTCTGTTAGGGCTTGTTCCAGGATTTCATCTCTTTTCTTAATTATCCTTGGGAATGGATTATCACGTAATTTCACATATGTGTCCTCACAATTTAACTGTCTTTCCATTTCTTTGAAGTATGCCTCTTTACTCCATAAGACGATATTACCTCCCTTATCACTCCCACGGATAATGATGTCGTCCGCTTCCTTCAGTTCAAGAACTGCCTGTCTCTCCAGGGGGGATAGGTTATCAAACCTAGGTCCCCAGTGTATGAACTCGAGGTCACGACTGACCAAATCAGAGAACACTTTTATATTTTTATCCATGGAGAGTGGAGGCATGTATCTCGACCGTTTTTTAAGATCCGAGTAGACCACAGCATCATCCGTGATTCCTTGTGGGGGGGTGGGGGTAGGGCCACCCTCATCCATCAACCCTTCCAGATCCCTCAAAAGTGACCTCTCTTCTAAAGATCTAATTGTTGATTCGTGGTTTGGGGTTTCTTCAGGCAGAAGGGACAGGTTCTCTTTTTTTGCAAACATCTTTTTGAACAAAACATTTCTCAGAAAAAACTGAAAATCTTTAAATGTGTCAAAGGGGTCTCCTCCACAAACAGGAGAGAACGATAGTCCTTTGTTAAGCACGGATATGTGCTGTTCCTTCAGCTCAAATTTGGTTAAATTCACTATGTTATTTCTGTCCTCTCTGTCTTCTGATTCCCCATGTTTTTCTATTCTCTGTGTGTTTTGCCTTTCCTGTATGGTTGTACCCTCTTCTTTAGAATGGGCTGTATTTCTTTGTCCCACTTCCTTCTCCCTCTGTGCCCCCTCCCTCTCCCAGATTGTCTGTCCTGCTTTTCCTACTATTTCCTCTCCTTCTCCTTCTTCCTCTTCTTCTGTTTCCTCTCCATCCCCTAAAAAAGAGATTGATTTCCCAGAGGTAGTAGGTGAACTATCGGGGCTGCCTTCTTCCTGTGGTCTCCTCCCCCTACTTCTTGATCTGGATCTTGCTCTACCATAAGTAGAAGTATATAGGGAAAACAAAAAGGAAAATCAAGGAGAGAATTGGAGAACATGTAGGAAATATTGCTGCTGCAGATGAAAAAAGCCCATTGGGCACACATTTCGCAGTATTCCATAATAGCAATCCAGACTGTATGAGATATAAATGTATTATTAAACCAAAAAGGAGTACAAGGGGAGGAGACTTTGAGAAATTATTATATCAAATTGAGAATAGGTGGATATACACTCTGGGAACGTTAATCCCACGAGGACTTAATTCTGAGCTAAATTTGGTCCATTTTTTGAAAGAGTATGGGTAAATAAGCAAAAATTTGTTGCTAGTTGTAGATGACCAGTCCCCCTCTATAAATACATGGGTTTAGAATAGGATGAATTTATTATTAATTAGAACCAGTCTGGATTGCTGGGATGATGTGAAGTATATAATATATGTAATGGTGGTACTTAAACAAGAGAGACATAGAAGGATGCATGGATTGGTTGTAAATTGGATATATATGTCTCGAGAATATACATGATGAGAAGATTACTATGAAGTGGGCACATGAGAATGCATGAAACCATTGGCAGAGGTATTTGCAGCATGAAACCATAGGTAGAAGTGTTTGCAGAGTACTATTTATTGCCAGCAAAGCAGTTCCCAGCGAGAAGGAGGGATAGATATAAATGTTTAGGTGCACTGGACTTGGGCCTCTATGAGGACACTAAAGGGAAGGGTTAAAAGGAGGTATGAAATAATAAAACATCATGGAGGCAATAAGTAGAAGTATTAAGCAACTAGAATGCATGTAGTTTCTGCGGAGGTAATATAAGGAGACACTAAACAACCAAGCCATATACAGTACGATTTGTATGAAATTGATCTGGCAATAAATGAGACACTCCATGGTTTATTGCATTCAGTAATCTTTCTGGACTATATGCTCTCCCAAAACATCAGGAGATAAGTATATGGAAGGATTTCAAATGAAGATGTAGAGCGCAGAATCAAATGTGATCCATGGAGAGGCGTGGATGAGAGACAGTTTTGTTTTAAATAGAAGAGGGCTTTCCTGCCATGACCTAGCCACAGCGTCATCACACTGACGAAGCTCACGTTGGTGGGCGTAACGCGTATGTGGGCGTGGCCAATACGCTGGATGTGGGAAGCTGCTCCGGCGTCCATACACGGGGATGCATGACGCGCTGCAAGCCGGCAAGTTCCTGACACATACAGGTACCTGTAATCTGCGGGACGCCGCAGAAGGAAGCCCGGATGACCATCATTCGTCACAGCGAGAAGGTAACACCTTTATGCTGAAGGGAGATACCCCGGAAGCCACACAGATGTGTAGAGAGCCAGTGGGTATACAGGTGGCACGGTGCTCCGAGGAAGGTTACTAACAACTCCATAAGGAACCATTCAAATATATGTTAAGTGCAGAGATCTCTGTCGCAGTTGTTGAAGATTCCAATCTGGACTGTGTCATTATGCTGCATGATCAATCACTAAAGAATGTATACTCTGGAGTGAACATGGATTAGTGGACTTGCCTTTGCAGAAGCGTTATCATACAGTTGCCTCCATTCTATTAGCCATTAGAGATTGTTTCAGTCCATGGTTGTTGAATGTGGGTTGTGTGTGTATGGTGTTGACCGGGAGCGCTCCTGTTGAATCCAGCGTGGGATAGGGGTTTTTAATAGGTGGGGGGTTTCCGGGGATATTGTGTTGTCATTACCTTTTGATACAATAAAGAGTATTAGAGTAAATTGAGTGGCGGTCCATTAGTGTATGTAACCTAAACCTAACCCCCCAACTGGTGGTGCCTAAACCTAACCCCCCTGGTGGTGCCTAACTAAATATCCATAGTAGAATATCGGTATTATGTACAGGTATTTTACTATTGCTAAACCTAACCCTACACAGAACCCTTCCCTAACCCTATTACCCCTCCCCCCCCCGCGTGGTGCCTGTTGGACTTGGAAGTTATTTCAGGGGTGCCTACATGGATTGAACTTTGTATGCTATACACAGGGAATCTTTTGATAAGTCTTGAGCGGTAAACAAAGGCCTGTATTTCATACTGTAAATGACTGTTTACAGCCACACAATAGCTGTATAGGAATGAAGTCAATGCCCAGCCCCCGACAAGCGGCAATGGAGGATTCAGCAGAGGACTCCTAGCTTACAGAAGCCGGTTTGTCTGGTTTGGTCAACAATGGTCCATGGAACTAGCTACAACAAGTTCCTTCCCCCCAGCTGCTAAGGGCAGGAACTATTGATGATGTATAACACAGAGGAGGAGTCTCTATACCTGTGGTATCCAGATATAAGACAATGCTTGGAAAGCTTCTCTCTCTCTCTCTTGGAATGCTGCTGCCATGGACTGTGGAACAGAATAGGGGCTCAGCTAATGAAAGTGTGTGACTGTGCATAGGGTATATAGAGCCATTATGTGAGTCACATATTTTGTATAATCTAACTTGTACATATGTATATTTGTAAATAAACCCCTTTTATTTAACCCCTTTGAAACGACCTCAAGTGTCTGGTCATTAACATAGAAATAAGTTCACATAAGCTAGAGTACATTCTACAGTGCCTAACCCTACAATTCCCCCTGGTGGTGCCTAAACCTATCCCCCACCCTTGGTGCCTAACCTTAAGCCCCCCAGTGGTACCTAAACCTAACCCCCCCCCCAACTGGTGGTGCCTAACCGTAAACCCCCTCCTGTGGTGCCTAAACCTAACCCCCTCCTGGTGGTGCCTAACCACATCCCCCCCGGTAGTGCCGAAACCTAGCCCCCCACCGCAATATGTGCCTATGAAGGTAAGTTTGGGCGCCCAGAAGCACCTGATTACCAGCATGAGGGGACCACACCTGCTATGCAATGCCGCAATATAGGTATCTGCAAGCCATTATTTTTCCGCAAGCATGTGCGGGGAAAAAAAAATTTCCCCTCTTACCAGTGGCGGCGCCGTTGTTTTCAGTAAGGGCTCCTGCGCCCTTTTTTCCTGCTTCGGCAGTGATGTACCGATCATCAGTCACATAAACCTTATACAGAAGAGGACAACCTAATACAGGATACATATAAACTGCATGATTTCTGCTCTAAGGCTGCTTTCACAGTGAGACGTTACAGGCGCACGTTAGAGCAGCCTGTAACACAGCCCACCACACAGCAATGAAAAATCAATGGGCTGTTCAACGTGCCCACGTTGCGTTACAGTGTAAAGCTGCACGTTCAAAAAAAGTGCAGCATGCTGTGCGTTATACGCGGGTTTAGCCGCGTTAGACTGCACATGCTCAGAAGAGGAGGGGAAAGTCTGCTATTGTCCCTAGCCACATGGCTAATTAATATTCACTGCACTGTGTGACCTGCAGTGTTTTCTTCCTGGAGCAGCCGCTTTGTGCGGCGATTGGCTGGCGGGACCATGTGATGCAGAGTGTTCCGATCACGTGGTCTCCACAGTCTTTGGACGCATGCGCCATTTTCGTTCTACCAGTACCGAACGAAAATGTCGCACCAAGAGACACATAACGTGTCTCTATGTAGCGTCCGAGTTTAGCACCACCATGCGTTGCGTTAGGGGAACGTTATGCGACCTTAACGTCCCATCTAACGCAATGTCTCTGTGTGAAAGAGCCCTAAAGTGAGAAGAAAGGAGAGGCCTATTGTTTACATACAGCTGTAATATGGCACCTCTCTGCAATGATCTTCACCCACAACAATTCATTTATTAACAGTTGCAGAGAATTGACAAAAATCAAGCCAGGAATTTGCAATTTATCAATACACTGAGACATCCAAAACTATTGTACAAAATAAATATCCAGGGAGAGACAAACTGTACTACTCATGCCATTAAATAAATGGGCTGTGCTGGCATAGGTGCAAGAGAGCTGCAGCCTGCAGCCACACCACAATGACTGCTAAAACAGACACACAAGAAAGGATAGCTAAACATGCCCCCTAGCTTTGTTAGTGCAGGGGCTCTCCCAGGGCATTTAAGAAAATAGATATTACACACCTAACAGCCATTATTTTTTCCAATCAGGACATTATGCTGAAGATCAGAGATGCTCAATTAGATGCCTTTAACCACTTCCCGACCGCCTAACACACAGCGGCGGCCGGGAAGTGTACCCTGCAAGGACTAGCTCACCCACAGAGATGGCGGTCCTTGTAAGGGCATGGGCGGAGCGATCGTGTCATCCGTGACGCGACCCTCCGCCGGCGCCTGCCGCCGCTCACCCGCCGCAACATCCCGCCGGCCATACGGAAGCGCCGGCGGGATGTTAACCCCGCGATCGCCGCATACAAAGTGTATAATACACTTTGTAATGTTTACAAAGTGTATTATACAGGCTGCCTCCTGCCCTGGTGGTCCCAATGTCCGATGGACCACCAGGGCAGGCTGCAGCCACCCTATGTCGCACCCAAGCACACTGATTTCTCCCCCCTGCCCCAGATCGCCCACAGCACCACTCAGACCCCCCCCCCTGCCCACCCCCCAGACCCCTGTTTGCACCCAATCACCCCCCTAATCACCCATCAATCACTCCCTGTCACTATCTGTCAATGCTATTTTTTTTATCCCCCCCCCCGCCCCCTCCTGATCACCCCCCCACCCCTCAGATTCTCCCCAGACCCCCCTCCCTATCAGATTAGACCCCTATCTGCCCCTAGGGCACTCAATCACCCGCCCACACCCTTAGAACGCCCTCAGACCCCAGCTCTGATCACCTCGCCAGTGCATTGCTTGCATCTATTCCCCCCTCTAATCACACCTTGAGACACCCATCAATCACCTCCTGTCACCCCCTAGCACACCTACCCATCAGATCAGGCCCTAATTTGCCCCGTGTGGGCTCCTGATCACTCGGCCAAACCCTCAGATCCCCCTCACACCCCCTTCCGATCACCTCCCCAGTGCATTGATTGCATCTATTTTCCCCTCTAACCACCCCCTCCATTTTCCTATCCATCAGATCAGGCCCAATACAACCTGTCATCTAAAAGGCCACCCTGCTTATGACCGGTTCCACAAAATTCGCCCCCTCATAGACCACTTGTCATCAAAATTTGCAGATGCTTATACCCCTGAACAGTCATTTTGAGACATTTGGTTTGCAGACTACTCACGGTTTTAGGCCCGTAAAATGCCAGGGCGGTATAGGAACCCCACAAGTGACCCCATTTTAGAAAAAAGACACCCCAAGGTATTCTGTTAGGTGTATGACGAGTTCATAGAATTTATTTTTGTTAAAAGTTAGCGGAAATTTATTTTTATTGTTTTTTTTTTTCACAAAGTGTCATTTTTCACTAACTTGTGGCAAAAAATAAAATCTTCTATGAACTCGCCATACACCTAACGGAATACCTTGGGGTGTCTTCTTTCTAAAATGGGGTCACTTGTGGGGTTCCTATACTGCCCTGGCATTTTAGGGGCCCTAAACCGTGAGGAGTAGTCTAGAAAACAAATGCCTCAAAATGACCTGTGAATAGGACGTTGGGCCCCTTAGCGCACCTAGGCTGCAAAAAAGTGTCACACATGTGGTACCACCGTACTCAGGAAAAGTAGTATAATGTGTTTTGGGGTGTATTTTTACACATACCCATGCTGGGTGGGAGAAATCTCTCTGTAAATGGACAATTGTGTGTAAAAAAAATCAAACAATTGTCATTTACAGAGATATTTCTCCCACCCAGCATGGGTATGTGTAAAAATACACCCCAAAACACATTATACTACTTCTCCTGAGTACGGCGGTACCACATGTGTGGCACTTTTTTACACCCTAAGTACGCTAAGGGGCCCAAAGTCCAATGAGTACCTTTAGGATTTCACAGGTCGTTTTGCGACATTTGGTTTCAAGACTACTCCTCACGGTTTAGGGCCCCTAAAATGCCAGGGCAGTATAGGAACCCCACAAATGACCCCATTCTAGAAAGAAGACACCCAAAGGTATTCCGTTAGGAGTATGGTGAGTTCATAGAAGATTTTATTTTTTGTCACAAGTTAGCGGAAAGTGACACTTTGTGAAAAAAAAACTATTAAAATCAATTTCCGCTAACTTGTGGCAAAAAAAATAAAAACTTCTATGAACTCACCATACTCCTAACGGAATACCTTGGGGTGTCTTCTTTCTAAAATGAGGTCATTAGTGGGGTTCCTATACTGCCCTGGCATTTTAGGGGCCCTAAACCGTGAGGAGTAGTCTTGAAACAAAAATGACCTGTGAAATCCTAAAGGTACTCATTGGACTTTGGGCCCCTTAGCGCAGTTAGGGTGCAAAAAAGTGCCATACATGTGGTATCGCCGTACTCGGGAGAAGTAGTATAATGTGTTTTGGGGTGTATTTTTACACATACCCATGCTGGGTGGGAGAAATACCTCTGTAAATGACAATCTTTTGATTTTTTTTACACACAATTGTCCATTTACAGAGTTATTTCTCCCACCCAGCATGGGTATGTGTAAAAATACACCCCAAAACACATTGTACTACTTCTCCCGAGTACGGCGATACCACATGTGTGGCACTTTTTTGCACCCTAACTGCGCTAAGGGGCCCAAAGTCCAATGAGTACCTTTAGGATTTCACAGGTCATTTTGAGACATTTCGTTTCAAGACTACTCCTCACGGTTTAGGGCCCCTAAAATGCCAGGACAGTATAGGAACCCCACAAATGACTCCATTTTAGAAAGAAGACACCCCAAGGTATTCTGTTAGTAGTACGGTGAGTTCATAGAAGATTTTATTTTTTGTCACAAGTTAGCGGAAATGGATTTTTATTGGTTTTTTTCACAAAGTGTCATTTTCCGCTAACTTGTGACAAAAAATAAAATCTTCTATGAACTCACCATACTCCTAACGGAATACCAGGGTGTCTTCCTTCTAAAATGGGGTCATTTGTGGGGTTCCTATACTGTCCTGGCATTTTAGGGGCCCTAAACCGTGAGGAGTAGTCTTGAAACGAAATTTCTCAAAATGACCTGTGAAATCCTAAAGGTACTCATTGGACTTTGGGCCCCTTAGCGCAGTTAGGGTGCAAAAAAGTGCCACACATGTGGTATCGCCGTACTCAGGAGAAGTAGTATAATGTGTTTTGGGGTGTATTTTTACACATACCCATGCTGGGTGGGAGAAATCTCTCTGTAAATGGACAATTGTGTGTAAAAAAAATCAAACAATTGTCATTTACAGACAGATTTCTCCCACCCAGCATGGGTATGTGTAAAAATACACCCCAAAACACATTATACTACTTCTCCTGAGTACGGCAATACCACATGTGTGGCACTTTTTTGCAGCCTAACTGCGCTAAGGGGCCCAAAGTCCAATGAGCACCTTTAGGCTGTACAGGGGTGCTTACAATTTAGCACCCCCCAAAATGTCAGGACAGTAAACACACCCCACAAATGACCCCATTTTGGAAAGTAGACACTTCAAGGTATTCAGAGAGGAGCATAGTGAGTCTGTGGCAGGTTTCATTTTTTTTTGTCGCAAGTTAGAAGAAATGGAAGCTTTTTTTTTTTTTTTTTGTCACAAAGTGTCATTTTCCGCTTACTTGTGACAAAAAATAATATCTTCTATGAACTCACTATGCCTCTCAGTGAATACTTTGGGATGTCTTCTTTCCAAAATGGGGTCATTTGGGGGGTATTTTTACTATCCTGGAATTCTAGCCCCTCATGAAACATGACAGGTGGTCAAAAAAGGCAGAGATGCTGGAAAATGGGAAAATTCACTTTTTGCACCATAGATTGTAAACGCTATAACTTTTACCCAAACCAATAAATATAGGCTGAATGGTTTTTTTTAATCAAAAACATGTTTGTCCACATTTTTCGCGCTGCATGTATATGGAAATTTTACTTTATTTGAAAAATGTCAGCACAGAAAGTTAAAAAAATCATTTTTTTGCCAAAATTCATGTCTTTTTTGATGAATATAATAAAAAGTAAAAATCGCATCAGCAATCAAATAGCACCAAAAGAAAGCTTTATTAGTGACAAGAAAAGGAGCCAAAATTCATTTAGGTGGTAGGTTGTATGAGCGAGCAATAAACCGTGAAAGCTGCAGTGGTCTGAATGGAAAAAAAGTGGCCGGTCCTTAAGGGGGGTAAAGCCCACGGTCCTCAAGTGGTTAAAGGGAACCTTAACAGAGGGATATGGATGTTTCCTTTTAAACAATACCAGTTGCCTGGCAGTCCTGCTGATCTCTTTGACTGCAGTAGTGGCTGAATCACAGACCTGAAACGAGCATGCAGCTAATCCAGTCTGACTTCAGTCAGAGCACCTGATCTGCATGCTTGTTCAGGGGCTGTGGCTGAAAGTATTAGAGAAACAGGATCAGCAGGAGGGTCAGGCAACTGGTATTATTTTAAGGAAAAACCCATAGCCTTCTCAGTTTAGGTTCCCTTTAATTCCGACTTGCATACAAATGTAATGCAAATTGTATGCAGCTTGGAACTGGGCCAATCAAACACACCTGCTAAACATTGATTTGCCCAGTTTCATGTCGCAATACATTACATGCATACCATACAAATTTGCATTAAATTTGCATGCAAACAATTATTTTCATCCCAAGGACCACCTCCACTGAAGATCTCAATGTCATGGTTTCAAAATCACATCAGAAAGGAAAACCTCTGAACACAGGATGATAAACTTGCTTAACACAAGATACTGTAGGCTACTTTCTCCTCACCAGCTCTTACCTCAACTTCTTCAAATTCCTTAACTAGCCTAGCTATTTCTTTATGTCAATATCCTCACATCAGGTAGAAGATTTTGTTTTCTTTTTATGTGCCCATAAATAAGTGTATTCAGGAAACACTACACAGGCCATGACCGCTGTATTCTGCCTAATGTATAAACACTATGTAACCTCTTCCTTTAAAAAGACACACTAGTTCTAACTAGTTTAACATTGCCCTGCATTGCACACCACACCCCAAAACATTTTTCATATCATAATGGGGTCTGTGGCTCTCTCCCCTCTGCCTCAATTTGATGGGAGCTGGCACCATTTGCTGCTGCCTAGGTGCAGCAATCCTAGCGACCATAATCTAAAGGTAGCCATACATTTATCAATTTTTGCATCAATACCAAACCAATTTATCACTTGATCGAATCTGCTAGAAATCAATGCCACAAATGATTCCTGATCAACCGATTTCAGGCTAAAATTGGTTGATTCTTGTTGATCGCACAGGATGGAAAATTAAGGTAAATCGGCGGAAGATTCCGGAGCGCGTTGCCAGCCTGGTTCGATTTAACAGACGATGAAGCTACTCTCGCCTGTCCACGGCACGCAGTTTCCGTGTCTTCTCTCCTCGCTGGCCAAGACAGCTAATTTTGGCACAGAGCTGATGATTTTGGTGCCACTATGGGCAACAATGAGAATTACGGCTATAGCGGCACCCAGTGACTAATTTAGGCACTAGTGATTACCGGAGTTAAAATTAGAGAAAAAAAAAAGGAGGTAATTTAGCCACTGGCATAGCCGGTGCCCAAAATACATGTCCCCCCAAGTTGCAACAACTCAGAGGGGAAAAAGCATTCAGCAGGCACAGGGTGAGCCGCCTTTTGGCTTGACCCTGCGACAGAATTTTGCCGTGGCTATTTTAAATGTATCCCTCTCTCATCACTTTTGTGTCCCGGAGTGCCTGTGTGATGTAACTAACACTAGAGGCCTCTAATGGTGATGTAAGGTACGTGTCATGCTGCCCCTAGTGTTTGTCTCCACATCACACAGGCGGCCAGGCAGGACTTGGGAGTGAAGAAACAGCAGCCCTTGAGGAGAGTAGAGACCGGGACTGTGTAGTGGACAGGTGAGTTACACAGCACAGGGGGATTGGGGGGGGAATAAGAGACCCGGCAGGCAGGCACAGATTTTATCCTGAAATCTATTGAAAATCTGTGCAGAGGGGATCTAGCAGCAATCTTAGGTTATGTGAGCATAAGTACATAAGCATATCAAAACTGATGTGAATTCTATTTTATGGAGTCACTTGTTTAATGTTATGATACTGAGCAGGGGCGTAGCAATAGGGGGTGCAGAGGTAGCGACCACATCTGGGCCAAAGGGCCCTCCCTCAACTACAGTATTAGCTCTCAATTGGTCGTGTGCTCATAATAATCACTTCTACATATACTTTGAGTAGTGGTAATCATTAACAAGCTATTCCCCATCCCCTTCTTGCACCTCTGACACTATAGTTGCCATTGGCAGGTTTTGGTGCGCTGTATCAATTGTTATGTAGAGAGTGCTTGGGTGGGCCTCATTGTAAAACTTGCATTGGGCCCACAGCTCCTTAGCTACGCCACTGATACTGAGCGGGATGGGCTTGTGTGGCTTCAGAGACATGAATGTTGTCAGCTACCTTTTAGGTGTTGAGGTTATTCTGGGGAGTAATGCTGCACTAGCAATCTGCTTCATCACACCAAAATTAGCAGTGCTGGGATCAAGGGCTCCCATTACTACAAAGGAACCTGATGCACCTTGTAGGCAACACACAGATGTGAAAGGGCTCTTTGGGGGACCATTGCAGCACGTCGCTGTACAATTACAATTACATACTGTGAACACACTCTTGGTCTAATCGTCATGAACTTGATTTATAAAAAAATTGTTTAGCATTGATCTTGTACTTTATGTGGAGTTACACTTTACATGAATAGGCTATTTTATTTTATATATGTAGAGTATTTGAGCAACAGAAACATTATTTCTAAACATGCTGATTGGTTTTCTTTTTTCCTGAAATCTTACAACAGCCATGCGCCTCATTACAGTTTAGTGAGAAGCATCCACGTATATGCGCTAATGTTCTATAATTAACAAATGGGAGAGTGGTATTAATTTGCATGGTCCGTTGTCTCCCGTAGTGCTTAAATTTACAAAGAAAGGCTCACAATGATACAACACGTTTAATGCGATGTTACTAAGATTTTGTTTTAGCCATACCAGAGAAAAATGTTGCCTTTAACACACGAACCCTGTGTTTAATTACCCAAGCAAAATTGCATAAATATGAATGAACACTAATGGTAGTAACTTGGCTTTGTGGTAGGCAAAACAAACTGATTTCTAAATGATTTGTAAAGAAAATGAGGAGTGAGAGCAGCTATTAGGTTTTAAACACTCTTAAATGATAATGTGGTCATCCATCCGTCAAGATGAAAAGTTGGAAACTGAAAGTGATCTACCCAGAATGCCTTGCGTGTAGATCTAAGGGATCTTGGTGATTTTACTGAAGTGAAGCATAAAATATAAAAAAAGACCAAAAAACATAAAAACACCTATTATTAAAGATACTTAATTTAAAAAAAAATTATATATATATATATTTTTTTTTTTTTTTTAATTATGTATAAAAGTACATTGAAATTGCCATATATTTGGGATCTTGCTGAGGCTTAAAAACAAAGACCTCCAGTACATTAAAGGGAACCTAAACTGAGAAGGATACGGGTTTTCCCTTTTAAAATAATACCAGTTGCCTGACTCTCCTGCTGATCCTGTGTCTCTAATACTTTCAGCCAAAGCCCCTGAATAAGCATGAAGATCAGGTGCTCTGACTGAAGTCAGACTGGATTAGCTGCATGCTTGTTCAAGGGTGTGTGATTCAGACACTACTGCAACTAAAGAGATCAGCAGGGCTGCCAGGAAACTGGTATTTGAAAGGAAAAATCCATATCCCTCTCAGTTTAGGTTCCCTTTAAAGGTGGGGGGTTTGAGGACTGCTCAGTTCACAATTTCAGTATAATTTTATGCAGGTTCTACTAACATAAAAACGAAGATCCACTGTTAAGTTTTGCGCAAAAGGACATAAAGTGTCACTTCTCCTTAAAGGAGAACTGTATTTACACAAATAAATCAGGTTACAAGTCTAACACACACCAAATATTTACCCTTTACTGAAGGTGCGTACACACATGCGACTATAGTCGTTTAAAAAAAAGCAACCAACGATCATTAAGTCTAACGACGGACGAGCTAGATCGTTAAAAACTAATGATCTAGCTTGGCGGATTTTTACCAACGACGATCGTTTGCAAAAGTAGTACATCGTTGGAAACGGTCGTTCGTACTAGGCTTGACATGCGCATTTCGCTATTTCTCCATGAAACTTCTCATTTTTATGCGCAAGCGCAATAGTTGCTTTACGTGATGTACCGTTCATTCTAACGATCAGATCGTTACACACATTTAAAAACTAACTTTACTTAGGTCGTTCTTTCATCAATTAAAAGTTTGTTTGTCGTTCTCAGCAAACGATCGTTGTTATATGTGTTTACGTAGCATTAGGCTGATACAGAGATTTGTCAGCATGGCCTAGTGCCGCTCTAATCTAAGATGGCAGTTGTTAACCTCCCTGGTAGTAAGGATGAGCCTGACTCTACCAAGGAAATATAGGTGAAATTGGTATGGAAGAGTCAGGCTCATCCAGCAGTTCTAAGGGCCCTTTTCCACTAGCAATCGCTAGCGTTCACGCTGAACGCTAGCGATTGCTGAATCGCAATTAGCGGCGATTCCCCGACGTTCGCGGCCGCGATTTTGCTATGCTATGCACTACATAGCAAAATCGCGGCAAAAGTCGCTCCGCGGCGCGATCGCGATCAAGTAAAAAACGAATCGCGGTAGTGGAAATGACCTACCGCGATTCCTATGTTAAAAAGCAAACCGTAGCGATTGTAAAATCGCTAGCGGTTTGCGTTTTTGCGATTCAGCCAGCGCAAACGCGCTGGTGGAAAAGGGCCCTAAGGCAGGGTTCCTTTTTTTCCCACATGCATTTTTTCCGCATTGAAATGCACATTTTTATGCAAATTTTTGCATGCTGTGAATACGTTGATGCAAAAATGTGTACATGAATGCAAATTTTAAAAAAAACACATACGATAAAACAAACACGTTTTATGCCAAAAAGCAGAAGGGTGGCGAAATCATGGCCTGGCAGAGAGGGAAAATTCAATGCAGGGCCGGCCTTAGGTTTCACAGCGCCCTGAGCTAACCAGATTTTGGTGCCCCCCCCCCCCCATTCATCCTCTTCGCGTGTGAGCGCACCACACACATACACTAATGGGGGGGGGGGGGCTTAGTAGTGTGTAGGTAGATAGGTAGGTGCCCCCAGTACAGGTTAGATAGGTAGGTACCTGCAACATAGGTTAGATAGGTAGCTGCCCCAGTATAGATTAGATAGGTAGATGCCCCCAGTATAGATTAGATAGGTAGCTGCCCCCAGTATAGGTTAGATAGGTAGGTGCCCCCAGTATAGGTTAGATAAGTAGCTGCCCCCCAGTATAGATTAGATAGGTAGGTGCCCCCCGTATAGATTAGATAGGTAACTGCCCCCCAGTGTAGATTAGATAGGTAGCTGCCCCCCAGTATAGGTTAGATAGGTAGCTGCCCCCCAGTATAGGTAGGTGCCCCCAGTATTGGCTATATAGGTAGCCGCCCCCAGTATAGGTTAGATAGGTAGCTGCCCCCCAGTATAGGTTAGATAGGTAGCTGCCCCCCAGTATAGGTAAGTGCCCGTAGTATTGGCTATATAGGTAGCCACCCCCAGTATAGGTTAGATAGGTAGCTGCCCCCCAGTATAGGTTAGATAGGTAGGTGCCCTCCAGTATAGGTTAGATAGGTAGCTGCCCCCAGTATATATTAGATAGCTGCCCCCAGTATAGGTTAGATAGGTAGCTGCCCCCAGTATAGGTTAGATAGGTAGGTGCCCCCCAGTATAGGTTAGATAGGTAGCTGCCCCCAGTATAGGTTAGATAGGTAGCTGCCCCCCAGTATAGGTTAGGTAGGTAGGTGCCCCCCAGTATAGGTAGGTGCCCCCAGTATTGGCTATATAGGTAGCCGCCCCCAGTATAGGTTAGATAGGTAGCTGCCCCCCAGCGTAGGTTAGATTAGGTAGGTGCCCCCCAGTATAGGTTAGATAGGTAGCTGCCCCCAGTATAGGTTAGATAGGTAGCTGCCCCCAGTATAAGGTAGGTAGGTGCCCCCCCCCGCATAGTGGAGGGGGGAGCCGCGGGGAGGGCAGCCCGACCTCTCCCTCCCTTCCTCTCCGGGCCACCCTCTGTGCTCAGTGCTCCCCCCTCCGATGCAGACTGCAGCAGAAAGAACTCACCTCCCTGGTTCCGATCGCCGGCGCCTCTCACTTGCCGCTGGTCTACTCTCTTCTACATAGTTTACCGATACACACTAAACTTCCTGTTAAGCAGGAAGTTTAGTGTGCATCAGTAACTAATGTAGAAGATACCAGCGGCAAGTGAGAGGCGCCGGCGATCGGAACCAGGGAGGTGAGTTCTTTCTGCTGCAGTCTGCATCGGAGGGGGGAGCACTGAGCACAGAGGGTGGCCCGGAGAGGAAGGGAGGGAGAGGTCGGGCTGCCCTCCCCGCGGCTCCCCCCTCCATCACGGCGCACGCACATCACCCCCAGCAGCGGCACCAGGGGGCGGAGAGGGAGTACCCAGCCGGGGCCGCAAAAACACGCAGCCAGGGGAGAGGAGCGCCCCCTGGAAGCCGGCGCCCTGAGCGATCGCACCGGTCGCTCAGGTCAAAGGCCGGCCCTGATTCAATGCAATTTTTTTTTTTTTACATGATTTTGTTTGAAACTTATTATACTCAAAATGTATACTAGACCCTTGCTTAACACATTTTAGTAAGTTACAGGCAAAAATTATATGAAAATTAATTGCATAACTTTTTGAAATCCAGTCAAAATGGAACGCCAGGGAGGTTAGTGTTGACATCTCTAGTCTATCGAAAAAAGCTAGGAGGCAGACAGAAGGGAGAGGTTCTGTTGACAGGTGGTAGAGCAATAGAAGTGTATGCCTGTGATGTTGCTATGCTGGGAATACACAATGAGTTTTTTTGGCAGATTTACTGGCCAATTGATTTTCCGATCGTTTTTCCAATCGATTTTTGTTTTTCTAACTGAAAAACGATCAAAATAAGATCCGACCTGTCAGAAATTATCTATTGAGCGATCTATCTGCCGAAAAAACTCACTGTGTATTCCCAGCATTAGCCTTTCCCTAATCACCTCGCTCTGAATATCAGAAACTCCACCTACTGGTTACCTTCCATCTCTGGGCAGACAGGAGATCACTTCACTACTGTTTACAAACTACCTGCATGAACTGAAGGGGTATTAAGCTATGCACCCATGACACAATTTTCCTGATGATTTTCCCGTAGAGCAATGATTTTTTTAACCCCATGGTGTCGCAATATCATGACGTGGGTACAGATGCACGACCACGCAAACGTCACTTAGCATGGCGCTGCTATAACGACCGTCACGGCGGATCGGATTGCTAAGATCCCCGACCACTCCCACGCAAAGTACTGCGATCGCTTGAAGTCTCGATCGCTCCCAGCATGTGGTGTCACGTGACGTCCAGCACACCCGCCTGGAGGAAGAGGCGCTGTTGACGACCGTCGTCAATGGGACGTCGCAGGAACCATTGGGCAGTGAGTACGCAGCTTAAGGCCTGGAACCCACTAGAGCATTCTATTTTTAGCGCTTAGGGAGCGCTTTCAATCGCTAGTGATTTTCCTAAACCCTCTGCCAATGTAAATGAATGGGACAGATTCCACTAGAGTGATTTCAATTAAGGAAATCACAATTGCAGGACATGCAGCATTTTGAGAGCGTTGCCATTGTAATGAATTGTATAGGAGCAAGGAAAACACTCCCAAATTCGTTTGCAAAACGACATCACAAATCGCTAGCGATTGCAATAGGCTTTGCGCTTTTTAGTGGGCTCAAGGCTTCAGGCTGCAGTAGCCAAATCTGTTAGTATTTTAATGTACTTTGAGGGTAAACAGATAATATACATACATACATACATACTTAGGAGGTCAGCTTTAGTGAAAACTCTATGACAAAGTCACAGCAGAACTTTCAAAAGTCGATCATATCCAAAAAGCCTCGACTTCAAATGTCCTTATTATACTGAAAGCATTCGGATGGAGGCTTGAGTGTACCTAACGTTATAAAATATTAGCAAGCGACTCAAGTTTCTCAATTTACTGTGGATTGAACAGTAAAAAAAAAATCTGCCACTATTGACAATAATAGGAACAGAAAGCTAAAAACCACTGTCATTGCAAAACTTGCTGTGCATCCAGTCAAAAGAAGGCAATCTCTTATGGGACTCGCTTAAATGAACAGGTGTACTACTGTAATCTAGCCTCATGACATCTAGCCTCTTTTATAGGCCACCCTAACTTTTGTAACAGGGTCAACTCTCTACACAGTCACAACACAATTGTATGCCGGCTTTTGAAACATTTACATACCTCCAGTTTAAATATTTTGGACAAAGTTTCCCCATCATAGGAAGTAGATGTGAGAACAGGTGCCATTGGGATCCTCTGTCTCCAGGTATGAACACCCTAATTTACAACTGCCTGATTTCACCTAAAAATACTACTTCAGCCATCCTATATATTTCATTGGCCCACTAGGTCCATTTACTTGAATATGGTGGAAACTAATCTAAAAAGTACTAATGAGAGTGGTGAGAATCCATCAGGAAAGAAGTGACAGATGTTTCCAAGGATGTGGCCTAGAGCAGGGGTCCCCAAGCCCCGGTCTGTGGCCCACTAGCGGTCTCTGGGCTGTTTTCTGGTGGTCCGCGGGTCTGGCCTCCCGCCCCCCTTAGCTTAGTTGGTGGCCGCTTCCTTTTTTATATTCCCTCTCCTCCATGCTTGTCATCTTCCTTCACAAATTTACACAAAGATCTCATTACTGTTGTAAGCCCCCTCATTTTCTTATCTGTTTTTAATAGTTTTATCTACACCAGGGCGCCTCTTTCCCACATTTGTGCTTCCATACCCCCAACAGTGATTGTTGGAGGGGTCTAGACACAAGTGGTCTCGACCACAGTGGACACCTGTCAGCTTTCACCAAGGAGAGCAACCGCAACCTGGTCCATTAGGGCCACCCTGAGTGGAGTCTGGTTCATTGTCTCCACCTGCTTCCAGTGGTCAGTTGCCCCCTGCAACCCGCCTTTGTGAGTAGAACATTCTTTATACCGTTGTTTTTGTTCACAAAACGTTTTGCACTATTGGGCTCCCGTTTTTGTCTCCTGTACTTTTTTTTTAGGCTGCCAAGACACCCCCACCTCTTCACCCTCCAGAGAAGGTACTGTATGATGAAGAGTTTGGTACTTTGCAGAAAACCAGTAAATGGGTCCTGTGTGTCCTCAATGATAGTATAAATAGGTCTGTTATCAAACTTTCTAAAACTTGATTAAATGTTCTGAATAGTACTTTTTTCTAGGTCAATTTAAACAGAAATATGTTGTTACATTTATCTTCGGTTATGCAAGCGAAAGTACATTAGCATAACACTGATGTGAATGTATTTTATTGCGTCACTTTTTCAATGTTATGCTGCTGAGTGGGATTTGGGGTGTGACTTCAGAGACATGAATGTTGTCTGCTATCTTTCAGGTGGTGAGGTTATTGTTCTGGGGAGTTGTCATGCGGCACTAGCAATGTGCTTCATCACACAAACCGGATACTGCCAATTTTTACTGTTAAAGATGTTGACTGGCAGCTCATATGTTTCAATGTTATTTATAAATAGGCTTCAGTTACAAAAAGGTTTGTGCTCCACTGATCTACTATATATTTTTACAAGAAAAAAGGAAAAAAGGAAAAAGGAGGAGCGCTCCGTAGTGTATTAAAGTTGATATATTTTTACAGCATTTTTAAAATAAAAGTGGAGTTTCACCTTAAGTCTGCATTATTCTATATGAACCTACTTAGGGCTTATTGGCAAGTGGTGAAAGACCACCAGAGCCCTCTACAACCTGCATACTGCTTGGAGTTGCTGTGCACCTACCATCAGGCGCAAGAGTGCAAATAACTATAAGTTGGAGGGCTGCAGGGTGACCTCTGCATTGCAAGTAAGATTTAGTGAATGAGGCCTAAGGAATTTCTATGCATACAGAAATGTGTGTAAAATCTTCCAGCTATTCTTTAATCCACAGCCAAAGACGTATATTCACTTTTTTCCCATTGCTAACGTCCTATAAAATTTGAACTGAGAATAACAAACAAGTTCCTATCTCTTATGGACTGTATTCCTTTTTATTAATACCAAAGGAATCCACTGTTTATAACCGCTAGCAAATCCACCTCGGCTAAGAAAATATTTGCGGGAAGATTTGCATGTGATGCTTTACCATTCAAATATTACAATTCCATAGTGAGCCGCTATGATTAAGTACATCATAAAGCTATTGTAATGCAGAAAAGTGCAGCCTGGGGAGCTTTGCATACATTATCCTATGTGATATAAAACGGGACACTGTTCACTGTAAGCGAATCAAACATGCTTTACTCAACACAGAAACCCAGCAGAAAGGTTTTGTCTTCCAGGCACATAACACAACATTTGCTGCATTTATTCTGCAAATAAAACAAGGATATCCATACAGTGGTCTCCCAGATGAAACATTACATTGTTCTGCCATAAACGGACATGACCTTAATCTGCAGCAGGTAAAAAGACCAGCACTGAACTTTATGCGATGCTTATAACATGTGACTGACTTTTATGGGCTTAAAGAGAACCCGAGGCGGTTCATGGGGGGCAGATGGGACACAGAGGTATGTTCTCTGCCTCATGATATGCCTCTGTATCCCACAACTGCTGCTCTCTGCCCCCCCACGCTATAGAATCCCGTGTTTAGCAACAAGATTTGTTGCCAACTTGGAAGTAAACATAGGGGAGAGGGTTTCTCTGTTTAAAACTCCCACCAGGGGCGTTCCTGCAGGGTTTTCAGAGCTGCCATTGGGCAGCTCGATCTCCCTGGCCGTGCACCCTGCCGCTGCCCCGCCTCCCTGCATGCTGTGAATGAGAGACAGTCTGTCATTCCAGCGTTGTGACCCAGAGGTCGTGAAAGTGGGCCACTGCGGCTCACAGGAGATGCGAGGAGCAGCAGTTTTTTCGGCTACCTGATCAGCCCACCGGAAGTAGCCTACTTTTTTTTTTTTTTTATGAGCCCACCTTGGGCTCTCTTTAACCACTTCAGCCTTCAGTCGTTTTCACTTTATGCATCCGAGCAATGTTCACCTCCCATTCATTAGCCTATAACTTTGTCACTACTTATCACAATGAACTGATCTATATCTTGTTTTTTCCGCCACCAATTAGGCTTTCTTTGGGGGGTACATTTTGCTAAGAGCCACTTTACTGTAAATGCATTTTAACAGGAAGAATAAGAAAAAAAACGGAAAAAATTCATTATTTCTCAGTTTTCAGCCATTATAGTTTTAAAATAATACATGCCTCCATAATTAAAACTCACGTATTGTATTTGCCCATATGTCCCGGTTATTACACCATTAAAATTATGTCCCTATCATAATGTATGGCGACAATATTTTATTTGGAAATAAAGGTGCATTTTTTTCTGTTTTGCATCTATCACTATTTACAAGTTTAGAATTAAAAAAATATAGAAATATTTCATCATTACATTAATATTTAAAAAGTTTAGACCCTTAGGTAAATATTTACATGTTTTCTTTTTTTTATTATTGTAATTTTTTTTTATTTTTTTTTATATTAAACATTTTATATGGGTATCTTTTGGGAGGGTGGGATGTAAAAATTACTTTTATAATGCAAATGTGTGTTAAATTTTATTTTTTTACTTTTAGTTGTAGTTTTACTTTTTGGCCACAAGATGGCGGCCATGAGTTTGTTTACATGACGTCACTCTAAGCGTAACATACGCTTGGGGGACGCAACAGCCAGAAAAAGCGGAGCTTCTGAGAGAAGCTGTCGCTTTTTCTGTGGGGGAGAGGACTCAGTAAATCGGGCACCATAGCCCGATTCACTGATTCGTGGGCTAATGATCCGGGAGCGTGCGTGCACGCGCGCAACCGGCCGCGGTAGCGCGCGGACGTGCACATGGCCTCCTGGGCGTAGCTAGTACGTCCAGGAGGCCAAAGTAGTTAAGTGAGGGAAAGAGGCTGAAACAATTCTCACAATTTTAATAAAATAAAAACATTCTATGGTAAAAATTTGTTATGTCACTATTTTTAAATTCTTGTATCTCAGATTACGGTTTGTAAATATGGTAGGGAATAGGAAATCTAAAATGAGCTATTATAGTATTTATAGGTCTATTCAAGTTCAAAGACTGTTGTGCACATCATCAGTGCCTTATTTCTGGAAAGGCCACAAAGGCCCAGGCCTTGGGCAGCTGCTGCACAAGGCTGGCTGGACACGGAAGAGGGGTTTCTGCAAATCACAGAGGAGGCCGAATTGGGCAGCTGAAAAAGAGGAACAACACATGTAATAGGGAGCTGCTGATTAAGGTAGCTGTACATGTAGTAGAGGGGCTGCTGTACATGGACTTTATTAACCATTATTATTGATTTATAAAGCTGTAACAGACTGATAAAGGTGGAGGTTAAGGTTAGGCACAGGAATAGGATTCATTGTTAAATTTGTTAAGGTTAGGCGATTGACCATTGAGAGGTGGCAAAAAGACAAAAATAGCATTCCAAACTCAAAACACAAAGAGTATGGTTAATTGTATTACCGATACTCTGATTATCATGTGTTTGTGTGAAATGCATCAGCACAGGGACAAAATGTACCAGCTTATGAACGAAGTGGATCATCAACATTTCTGAAATTCATAGGTTCTGAATATGTGCACGTTACACAGTTGCTACAATATGTACATCTAAAGCCCAACCCAATTTTTTTTTTTTTTTTTTAAACTTTTGGTTTCTGCATAAAACAATAAACCTGATTACGGAAATCCTCAAGTGGACATTTTGACTACACCGGGCCACTTGCAGCCATTTACTTTAACCAACTTTATGCATTTAAAAGCACATTAACTTTATTATTTGCGTACGCTAATGCTTTGAAGTGTATATATGTATTCTAGCCACATAGAAACAGGATATACATTAAAACAAATGTGATTTCAACTTATAAAGCATTTTGATGCAGCAACATTCTGGCATTTATCTGACAGCTGTGAACAGGTTCTAAATATTGGTTTAATCAGGTTGGCCTGGTGCACACCAGAGGAGTTTTTCTGAGCGTTTTGAGTTTTTAAATCTGCTGCTAATGTTATCCTATGTGTCTGTGCACACTGGAGCAATGAGGTTTTGTAAAAAACCCCATAGCATTACATTGGTATGGGCTGGTGCACACCGAGCGGCTTTTTGGGCGTTTTCAGATCCGCTTGCGGCTGCGGATCTGCTTGGTCAATGTATCTCAATGGGGTGGTGCACACCAGAGCGGCAGGCGTTTTGCAGAAACGAAAAATGCCTGGGTGAGGCATTTTTTGGATTGCGGATGCGTTTCTGCCTCAATGTTAAGTATAGGAAAAACGCAAACCGCTCTGAAAAACGGCACTTCAGAGCGGTTTTGCAGGCGTTTTTGTTACAGAAGCTGTTCAGTAACAGCTTTACTGTAACAATATATGAAATCTACTATACTGAAAACCGCAGCAGCAATCCGCAAAACGCTAGCAAAACGCCTCATAAAAATTAAAAAAAGCGTTTAAAAATCTGCTAGCGTTTTGCGGATCTGCTAGCGGGTTTTGGTGTGCACCAGCCCTAAGAGCTTTTAGAGGTTTCAAAAGCTCTTCCCAATGTAATGCTATGTGTTTTTTTTACAAAACCTCATTGCTCCAGTGTGCACAGACACATAGGATAACATTAGCAGCAGTTTAAAAACTCAAAACGCTCAGAAAAACTCCTCTGGTGTGCACCAGGCCGTTGAGTTTATTATTTTACTTTTTAGAAGCTTCATGTCCCTGGATTATAAAAGTAAAAGCCATTGATGTGTTCAGACACAGAGTTTAGGTAGCTGAAAGGCCCATTTGTGACCATTGCAGCCATCACTCTGCCTGCACACAGTGACAGCTCACACACGCTTCGCTCAGACTAGCAGTATGTACCATCCTATGATAAATCCTGCATGGACTGCGCTATTAGCAATTCTGCTGCAGTTGACTGCTTGCTGTGTTTTTTTATATATAGATCAATAGTGAGTCATAGATATTACACTATGCATTTGGTCTTCCCTGACGTGTCCTTGTTTTGGGTACAGGTGCACTACTACAATCACAGTGAGTCAATAGCTACATATCACACCATATTACGGAGCATGCTGGCTGGTGAACATGGAATATGGGTGCAGGGAAGTTTGGGTGCCAGGTATCCCTGATAGTAGAATATTGGTAATTATTCTGCTGTCTCCTCCTTAGCCTAATTCTCTCCCCCCGCCCCCATCTATTCCTAAGGCCCAACACACACCATACAATCTTGGTTGTTCAATCTTAACACTTTCATGTAGTATAAGAACTTACCCAATCAACCAATCAAAGAATTTTCAATCTGTTGCCCCTTATACTACATACATTTGGTAAATCTGTACAACCAAGATTGTGTGGTGTGTGTTGAGCTTAATAACCACCTGCTCCTAACACTACCCCTCCCCTATCTTTACCTAACAATAACCACCTGCTTCTAAAACTTACCCTCCCTTATCTATACCTAACACTAACCACCTGCTCCTAACACTACCCCTCCCCTATCTATACCTAACACTAACCACCTGCTCCCAACACTTACCCTCCCCATCTATGCTTAATACTAAACACCTGCTCCTAACACTAACCCTCCCCTATTTGTGCCTAACACTAACCACTTGCTCCTAACCCTCCCCATCTATGCCTAACACTAACCACCTGCTCCTAATGCTAACCCTTCCCTATATATACCTAACACTAACCACCTGCTCCTAATGCTAACCTTCCCCTATCTATGCCCAACACTAATCACCTGCTCCTAACACTAACCCTCCCCTATCTTTGCCCAACATTAATCACCTGCTCCTAATGCAAACCCTCCCCTGTCTATGCCTAACACTAACCACCTGCTCCTAACATTACCCCTCCCCTATCTTTACCAAACAATAACCACCTGCTTCTAAAACTTACCCTCCCCTATCTATACCTAACACTAACCACCTGTTCCTAACCCTCCCCATCTATGCCTAACACTAACCACCTGCTCCTAACACTTACCCTCCCCTATCTATGCCTAACACTAAACACCTGCTCCTAACACTAACCCTCCCCTATTTGTGCCTAACACTAACCACCTGTTCCTAACCCGCCCCATCTATGCCCAGCACTAACCACCTGCTCCTAACACTAACCCTCCCCTATCTATGCCCAACACTAACCACCTGCTCCTAACGCTAACCCTCCCCTATTTGTGCCTAACACTAACCACCTGCTCCTAATGCTAACCCTTCCCTATATATACCTAACACTAACCACCTGCTCCTAATGCTAACCTTCCCCTATCTATGCCTAATACTAACCACCTGCTCCTAACGCTAGCCCTCCCCTATTTGTGCCTAACACTAACCACCTGCTCCTAATGCTAACCCTTCCCTATATATACCTAACACTAACCACCTGCTCCTAACACTACCCCTCCCCTATTTGTGCCTAACACTAACCGCCTGCTCCTAACACTACCCCTCCCCTATCTATGCCTACCACTAAACACCTTCTCCTAACCCTCCCCATTTATGCCTAACACTAAACACCTGCTCCTAACACTAACCCTCCCCTATCTATGCCCAACACTAACCACCTGCTCCTAATGCTAACTCTTCCCTATATACAGGATCTTCTCAAAAAATTAGCATATTGTGATAAAGTTCATGATTTTCTGTAATGTACTGATAAACATTAGACTTTCATATATTTTAGATTCATATACACACAACTGAAGTAGTTCAAGCCTTTTATTGTTTTAATATTGATGATTTTGGCATACAGCTCATGAAAACCCAAATTTCCTATCTCAAAAAATTAGCATATTTCATCTGACCAATAAAAGAAAAGTGTTTTTAAAACAAAAAAGTCAACCTTCAAATAATTATGTTCAGTTATGCACTCAATACTTGGTCGGGAATCCTTTTGCAGAAATGACTGCTTCAATGCGGCGTGGAATGGAGGCAATCAGCCTGTGGCACTGCTCAGGTGTTATGGAGGCCCAGGATGCTTCAATAGCGGCCTTAAGCTCATCCAGAGTGTTGGGTCTTGCGTCTCTTAACTTTCTCTTCACAATATCCCACAGATTCTCTATGGGGTTCAGCTCAGGAGAGTTGGCAGGCCAATTGAGCACAGTAATACCATGGTCAGTAAACCATTTACCAGTAGTTTTGGCACTGTGAGCAGGTGCCAGGTCGTGCTGAAAAATGAAATCTTCATCTCCATAAAGCTTTTCAGCAGATGGAGGCATGAACCCACTTTTGAACCAGAAACAGCGGCAGTAGCGCCTGACCTGGGCTACAAAGAAGCAGCACTGGACTGTTGCTCAGTGGTCCAAAGTACTTTTTTCGCATGAAAGCAACTTTTACATGTCATTCGGAAATCAAGGTGCCAGAGTCTGGAGGAAGACTGGGGAGAGGGAAATGCCAAAATTCCTGAAGTCCAGTGTCAAGTACCCACAGCCAGTGATGGTCTGGAGTGCCATGTCAGCTGCTGGCGTTGGTCCACTGTGTTTTATCAAGGGCAGTGTCAATGCAGCTAGCTATCAGGAGATTTTAGAGCACTTCATGCTTCCATCTGCTGAAAAGCTTTATGGAGATGAAGATTTCATTTTTCAGCACGACCTGGCACCTGCTCACAGTGCCAAAACCACTGGTAAATTGTTTACTGACCATGGTATTACTGTGCTCAATTGGCCTGCCAACTCTCCTGACCTGAACCCCATAGAGAATCTGTGGGATATTGTGAAGAGAAAGTTGAGAGACGCAAGACCCAACACTCTGGATGAGCTTAAGGCCGCTATCGAAGCATCCTGGGCCTCCATAACACCTGAGCAGTGCCACAGGCTGATTGCCGCCACGCCGCATTGAAGCAGTCATTTCTGCAAAAGGATTCCCGACCAAGTATTGAGTGCATAACTGAACATAATTATTTGAAGGTTGACTTTTTTTGTTTTAAAAACAATTTTCTTTTATTGGTCGGATGAAATATGCAAATTTTTTGAGATAGGAAATTTGGGTTTTCATGAGCTGTATGCCAAAATCATCAATATTAAAACAATAAAAGGCTTGAACTACTTCAGTTGTGTGTATTTGAATCTAAAATATATGAAAGTCTAATGTTTATCAGTACATTACAGAAAATAATGAACTTTATCACAATATGCTAATTTTTTGAGAAGATCCTGTATACCTGACACTAACCACCTGCTCCTAATGCTAACCTTCCCCTATCTATGCCCAACACTAACCACCTGCTCCTAACGTTAACCCTCCCCTATCTGTTCCTAACACTAGCCCTCCCCTGTATGTGCCTAACACTAACCACCTGCTCCTAATGCTAACCCTCCCCTATATATACCTAACACTAACCACCTGCTCCTAATGCTAACCCTCCCCTATATATACCTAACACCAACCAACTGCTCCTAACATTAACCCATCCCTATCTGTGCCCAACACTAAACACCTGCTCATAACACTTACTCTCCCCTATCTGTGCCTAACACTAACCACCCCCCAAAGCCCAGAGGTCGGCTACAATGTAGTCAACACCCAGAGCACTAATGCTCCCAGGGAGCGGCTATACTTATGCTCACCTGCCAATTTTTCAGGAGTCGTTGGTGCCCGCTATTTATAGCTGTTATTTTTTCTAGGCGGTAGAGATGGCAAAATTTCCTGCTATAACTGGTGCTGTGGCTATTAACATGTGTGCCTACGGCGGCGCCTAAACTTTCCCGATGCTTCCATTTCCTGCTGGTTTGCATAATAGCAGTTTGGGTTTTACTTTCTGGTAAGAAAGTCGATTCTCTAAAGAAGAAGCTATTTGGGACCACAAACTTTGGTTGTCCATAGCTATACTATAAAATGTTTTGATATCGGATATTAGGTAAAGATAGATTTTCAGCAGATCTTGTTTCGTTCAAAAAAAAGAAAAACAGAAAAACCTGACCTTTTAACAAAAGGTAATAAGGACACTATGCATATAATCCATGGGTCTGTACAAGGTCAAACATCTTCAAGTGTTTGATAGAAGTTCTTGTACATGTTCTTACTCTCCCAAGACTTCAAATTAGACTGGTAAGCTCTTAATACTAAAGGCTTATAATTCACTGGGTTGCTGAGTGAATATTAGTATATGCTTTCAGGCACATAATATTCTAATAAATCTAAAACCAGAAACCCAATCATGTCTCTAAAGAAGCAAAGACTTGCCATTTTTCTTAAAGTGACACTAAACAAATTAACGATGGGTTAATTCCTAAGCCTTACCAATTAACAGGAAGCTTCTCCCACTACTTGTCCCAACTACTAGATAGCAGCAGAAGCACAGGCCATTGATCCTGGCAATAGTAAAAAAAAATGAGCTTCCCCAGAGCACAAAGCCTAAGTGATCATTGGCCTTCATCAGAGTATCCAATATGGGCCAATGGCCTTTGCTGTGTCCACCAGATTGCATCTCCTTCCAGGGTTGCCCTCACTAGTGATGGAAAAACAAAGAGGGCAAACTGCAATATGGAAATGGATAAGGTGACTTTGGGGCAGAGCCCACCAACTACCCCCAGTGCTGACATAGATTGCAATGTAAGTTTGTGGCTATGGTGCACCAGGTGTTTTAGTTGGGCGTCAGTGATTGTATTGTATAATGGCTACAGAGTTTGGCAATCATTAAACAAGCAAGAAAAGGATGTCCATCCCCCTGATGACGGCAGCAGCCGAAACTAGTCGGGACAAGAGCGGGCAGCACTGAGCAGGGTCGATTTTTGAGGTTCCTTATTGCTGACAGGAATGATAGGAAGGACTGTGGACATGACCGGCAGGATGAATTGACAAGACTAACTGCGCAATGGAGAAGACAGTGTGACTGTGCTGCAGATGTAGCAAGCAGATAGCAGTTCTGTACTAGTACTGCAACTCCAGCCTTCGCTGGGCAGACAAACAATGTCCACGTCATCCAGGAGATGTCCATGGACAGGACAGTGCAGGAGGAAGACACAGTGGGAGCCTGTTTCAGGATCCAGTTCAGTATAACACCCAGTGTGCATGCTGCGTGGAATAATTTGCCTCAGGTTATGTTACAGCTATTTAACACTGACCACCTGGGGGACCACCAGGATGGCCACCGACTACCAGGGAGGCACTGACCACCTGGTGTCCACTAATCACCAGGGAGGCTAAGGGGGTGGCACTGTCCACCAAGGGGACCACTGACTACCAGGGAAGCCACTAACCTCCAGGGGGCAATAGGGAGCCTCTGCCCACCAGGGGGAGCAATGGGGGGTCACAGACAAAGAGGGGAGCTATGGGGGGGATTGGCCAGCAGGGAAGCTGTGGGGAATCAATGACCACCAGGGAAGCATATGGGGGCATTAGACTACCAATAATGCATATTGGGGGTCACTAGACCATCGAGGAAACATATGGGGGACCACTAAACTATCAGAAAGATCTGTATAAAGAGGGGGGGGGGTAGTGATGGGGTGGGGGTAGTGATGGAAATGATGCAGTGAAAACTATTACAAAAATATACAGTTTAACCACACCCACTTTTAAGACCACACCCTCTACATGATACAATTACTAATTACGCTTTTTCATGAACCCTTTCTCCATAATTTTTACAATTAAAAATACTTTGACTGGGAACATTCTGCACAGCCACACAAGTACAGCACCTGTACAGAATGTTCCCGGCCATGGGAGCGCAGCTGAGAATGGTGCAGCCGCCCGCTCGCGCATAGGCCACTGACCTGCCCGAGTCGGCGGCTGCTATGGAGGGGACCCCGGGAGACTGGTTGGAGCAGAGCTGCGGTGAGGGACACATAGGTTTCAGGGGCTGGAGGAAGACCCAGGTAAGTAAATCTTTTTTTTTTTTTTTTTTTGAATTCTCAGATGTTTCCTTAAAGGGGTGAGGGGTTGTATGTCGGTACTGAAATGGTTAAACTACAAGATAAGATTGAGACAAGTGGAATAATATCGCTAGATTATACTAATTATCTAAGTCCCCTTTTTGGGTGGGGTACCAGTTTAGAAATGGACAATTTAAAGGAATACTATCGATTCACACATTTTTTTCAATTGACACAGGAATTGTTTGGGAAGTGCTGCTAAGTACTGGTGTATACATTTTAGTAGCAACTTCTTTGTTTACGGTTAGCAAAATACATTCAAAGTTTACTAACGCCAAAACTGACGGCTGACTGAGCCATGAGGAGAGGGGAAATTCCCCTCACACTTGATCAGTTAACTCTATGTGTAACTCTGTGTGTGACAGAGAAGAGAGCTCCCAACAGCTGCAGCTCCTGTGTCCTGTGTTTCTAACTGAAGTGTCTGAAGAGAGCAGAGGAAATGTAACTAATGGTCACAGCTTTTACATACTGTTTTTACTTTCAGAGTTTGATATGTTTTATATTTGCTTTCTGTAGTCTGATATGCAACTCTGGCTGCGCATTGAAGCAGACCCCCCTTCTGCAATTGATTTGTCCCAATATAGCTAAATCCTACCCTCAATAAATTACAGCTTTTGCCTCTGATATTTAACATGAAAAGTAGGAAAATATTTACACAGCTACTTAGACATTATTTGTACACTGTCATTTTAGAACACTTGGGTATCGATAGTATTCCTTTAATGATAAAAAAAATAAGTCCAATGTCCGGAAAACTGGGTACTCTTTCTGAATCAAACTGATATTTTGAGCTCCAGGAAAACTCCATTAACTGCTATACTGTACAGAGATGGAGATGTGTGTGTGTATGACAGCCATTGAGTGTATGCACACATCCAATTTTGATTGGACCATGATTGGCCAATTCTACCACTTCCATGTGGTATGAGAGCAACTTGCACAATCTGTTTACAGTATTCAAAATCAATTGATCATCATTCTATATGGAAGATATAGAAAAAAAGTGACCAATCAAAATTGGATGCGTGTATGCACCAATAGGCACCATCACTGACTGGATCCATACTGTTGTTATAATGGTATTCTGGCAGCTGGATGCTCTTTACTAACATTATTGACTACTGGCTAAAATTAGAGTCTACAGTCAGGGGACAACAAGACATCTAAAAAATAAGAAGGGATCTACAATGAAAACTAAGATGTTTTCATAGTGTGGCTCTAGTAGCTGAGATCTGCATGTCAGAATGTTGTGCCACTGATAAATTGTGTGCATGTATAAACAGCAAGTCATGGAAAAACTGGTGTTATTTTAAGGAAGCTAAAAATATGCATTATCACTGGAAATTAAGGAACTAGATGAATAAGAAATACTTGATTCTGGAATCTGGCAAATATTCTCTTATCTGTCTGGTAACAGAGCATGCAGTGATACAGCATATCACGTAGGAAAATAAATCTCCTGTAAAAGCAGTTTGAAAGAGCAGATTGTAAATGCAAGGGGAAAACAGAAATATTTGGAAAAATATGCTTGCTGTAAAAACCTTACACAAAGCAAGATTTAACTAGGAATCCCAAAGCTTTTAGTTTGTGTGAATATTTAATACTGTTATTAATCATTTTTAATCCGTTTGCTTTTAATTAAGAAACAGCATGATGCTTTCCTATCAACATATGCCAGGGAGCAGATTAATTGTAGCTTAAGATAACTTGCCTTGATTGGTGTAATGTATTAGCTTACAAGGCACAAGCTCCTAAACACATGCAGGCATTGCCTATAAATGCACACGTACTCCCTCTCAGCCATGTCTGCCCCCCTCTTCTCAGCCACATCTATCATTGGTAGATGCAAATGCCTAGAAGCTAATTCGAGATTGACCATTGTGAGCTCTGTTCATTTATAGTTAGATTTTTTACACTTGAGAAGCAAGGTGTATAGACAAAAATAGATTTTACACATAACAAAAAGTCAACAAGGAAAAAAGAGTGCTGTCCAGAAACTCAGGTGCCTACACATTAACCAATTATTCTGACAGATAAATTGCTTTGTAGCAAGTGCATAGATACAGTATTTTTTCTGTATATTGTGCATACAGTGCACAGTCACCACTGCTAGTAGGTATTTGATTGCCAACAAATGGACTGGCCCAGCACAGCACAGAAAATCATCTACAGGGTAGACGAAAGTCATATGATTATTTTTTCCATTTTTTAGACCTGAGCGTGTATCCAGATCCCCTAGATTGTGCTATAGCTGTCTATGGGCAAATGTATGAATAACTGAGCTATAAAAAAATGACCTTTGCTTAGCCTAGTACCCCCCAAGTAGGATTCAGTTTGTGCCTATTTTTTATTGATATTGAAAACTCAGCCTCTTCAGGCTTGAAAAGATTTCATCCTTAGGTAGGAATTAGGAGATTCCATAGTCCATGATATGCACCAGTACAAAGTTTCTTGTACCCAGTTCCACAAACAAGCCTTCTTTTCAGGCATATCGTTATTGAAATGACATGAATGGGGTAGAAATTCTCAGAGAACAGTCCCCCCCCCCCCCCCTCCGCAAAAAGGGTCTTTTTTATTAATCCATCTTCCTGGCAAACATTGTGTTTAATTCCAATATCTTTATGGGATACCCATCATGCCTTAACATGAATACAAATTGTCCCACAAAGGTGTTAACATACAGTAGGTGTTCTCGCTCTATAGTGGTGATGGGTTAGAAGTGTTAGTACTGCTAATGATTACTAAGCCAAACATACAGGATAAGTGGCACCTCAAAACAGATTACAACATATGGAACTGGAAAAGATGACTGTAATAATAACAGACACACTGTGCATGAGAGGCAGAACTTAGCAGCTAGCCATGAAAAACAAGTATTGTATAGATGCACAATCAAAAGGAGGTAACAGCAAAGATAAATAAGCAAGTAACTAAAATCCCACTGTACTGGCAAAATGCCCATTCTCTTCCAGCAATGTAATGTGCTAGGATTCTATTAGCCAGATTTAAGGGGGAGAAAAACATATATCTCAATAATAGCAGTTCATCCTGCATGCAGGTGGTGGTATGTACTAGTTATCCCAAAATAATTCTGAGGTAAGAAACATAGTAAGGCTTCCATATTTATTCCCTTGTAAACAATACCAGTTGCCTGGCTATCCTGCTGAAGTGGCATCCCTTGCAGGAGAGGTTCTCCTGCAAAGCACTTACTGGGGGTGTTCCCAACACCCCTTCCCCAGCTCTCATTGGGCAGCTCTGCCTCTCTCCCGCCGCTCTGCACTCTTCTCTGTGATGAGACACACAGAGCAGCGCTTAAAAAAAAGTGAAACTAAAGGATTTCTGGCAACAGGAGCTGCAGTCAGCGGCAGTAATTGAGGCTACCTGATTCAAGAAGCACTCCGGATCAGGTATTTTTTTTTTTACAAAAATGATCACCTCTGGTTCTCTTTAACAGCACAAACTGTACTTTTAATGTCCCAGGAGCAGCCTTGTGTGCCATTTAGCAAGCAGGCACTACAGTCATAGCTAGTAACGTATTTATGGATGGGGATCGATTTATTTGTTTAGTAAGTGCATGATTGCCAGTACTTGGCACTCGTATGTTTACTTTGGAATAGTGATCAGTTGTTCTTGACCATGTTTTCTACTTCCAACTCATCACCTTAAGAGCTGCCAGTCTATTTGCTACCTAATATATCAAACACCATGAAATGTGCCATTGTTATGAGATGATCAATGTTATACACTTCACCTGTCAGTAGTTCTAATGTTATGACATAGACATGCATACATAAATACACATATTGTCGACTGGCTTTACCTTGACAGTTCCTTCCACCTCCACAAACCATCGTCTTAACATAGCTTGGATTTGTCCATCTGTTAACTCTGGATTTGCTGCATTGATTTTCTTTTTTGCGACATCTTCCAAAAGTAGCCTTCTTAGTCGCCAATAGAAGAAAGACCTTGATGTTTTCCACTCCAATACATCCTGTATTTATTAAACACAAGCAGAGAATGAAGAATTGCAAACGTAAAGGATACCTGATCCCAAAGCAAAGCTGCCTACAACACAGTCCTGGCATGCGTCTTGTGAGATGCAATGCCAACATAGATGTGATGGGAGACACATCCGAATACCTCTAGCCATGCATGGGGATTTGGATTTCTGATGCGAAAAAAATGCAGCATGCCATGCGATTTTTCCCCGCATGTGAATCAGACAGGAGCCTATTGATTTAGTCAGGCTGCGTAACCCCTTTCAAATCGCATATGGGGAACGCTGCGAATCTGCAGCAATGGCACCGATAAGCACTTAACTTCAGCCTAAACAACCATACTGTCATTAAGTTACATTAGTTATGTTAATTAAAATAGATAGGTAATATAATCTCTTACCCACACTGTTTTAAAAGAACAACAAATGTTTGTGATTTCATGAGGGCAGCCATCTTTTTGGTTGAAAGGAGGGGACAGGGAGCATGAGACACAGTTCCATCTGTCCTGTGTCCTGATTACCACTCCCAGCTGTGGGCGCTAGGCTTCTAAAATGCCCGGCAGATTTATTTGATGGTATGAAGCTTAGCTTCTGAGCAGCTAAAAATGAGGCTTGGGTAAGAAAAACAAAGTTGTGATACTGTGAAACTGTTAAAGAAACAACAAGCCTTTTCAGTGCTGCTGAGTAGATTTTTAGTCTGGAGGTTCACTTTAAATGGTGTGAAGGGGGCAGAGAAGAGGAGGGAATGGGAGGGTGATAGGAGGGAACATCACAGGAAGCCTGCCTCTTTCTATCTGAAAATTTGACGTTAGCCAAAAGTCAGATTTTTTAGGGAGTGATTATGGTGAAATGGACAATGCACAGAGGTATGTGGATCCAGCATAACGCACCTCGGTGCTTACCTTAGCTTTGCCTTGGGTCAAGTATCCCTACGGTTACTGAAGTGACAAAATAATGGTACTTTATGCTTACAGTTATAACACCCTTTTCCTGCATTCTGCCTGGAGTATCATGCAGGTCTGCAAACTGTACGGCAACTTGATGGTATATTGGGATCAGAAATTCTTCTCTCTCCTTAAGCTTGCTCTCCAGTTCCTTGCAATCAGCAGGACTCAGCTCCGGAGTTCCTAAAAAACATCCACTAGTAGTTAAAACAATACAAAGCTGTTCTGAATAGGTGACGCCTGGCTTACAATACACGGCAAGAAGGACTGAGCAAACTAAAACCTCACAACTATGAGGATCAATTATACAGAAAGGAAAAATGAGGTAA
The DNA here is from genome assembly GCF_040937935.1 of Hyperolius riggenbachi. Taxonomy (NCBI): domain Eukaryota; kingdom Metazoa; phylum Chordata; class Amphibia; order Anura; family Hyperoliidae; genus Hyperolius; species Hyperolius riggenbachi. The sequence continues at coordinate 333,585,174 of NC_090647.1, forward strand.
ACTTTGCTCTGCTTGAGCCCATCTCTACCACATTGTACAATCCAAATAACTTCTTTACTGATATGAGTTTCATCTTACTCTGCTGGCCACTGCTGTAGAATTTGCCATCCTCATTTTATGTAGGCTCCCCGAATGTCTATCCGCTGTATCTACATTTATGTCATCCTGCTTCCTTAAACTCAATATGAGCAAAACGGAGATTGTGATATTTCCACCTTCGCTCTCTGTTCCACCTCCCATTGTCACAATCAATGTAGATAACACTCCAATAGCATCAACCCCCAAAGCTCGTTGCCTAGGGGCAACTCTGGACTCTGAGCTCTCCTTTAAACCACATATTAACACTTTAACTACCTCCTGCTACTTCCATCTCAAAAACATTTCCAGAATCCGTCCCTTCCTTTCACAAGAAGCAACTAAAATGCTTGTGCATGCCCTAATCATCTCCCGTCTTGACTACTGCAACACCCTACTCTGTGATCTACCAAAAAGCAGACTGGTACCTCTCCAATCCCTACTAAACTTTGTGGCCCGTCTCATCCACCTCTCTTCTAGATCCTCTGAGGCAGCCCCTCTCTGCCAATCCCTCCATTGGCTACCAGTTGCCCAAAGGATCCAGTTTAAACTTCTCACACTTGCATACAAAGCTCTACACAAGCTATCGCCTCCATACATTTCCTCTTTAATCTCCAGATACTTCCCCGCCCGGACCCTTCGTTTCTCACAGGAGACCCTTTTGTCCTCCAGCCTAGTCACCTCCTCTCACTCTCGCATCCAAGACTTCTCACGGGCTGTCCCTCTCCTTTGGAACTCCCTCCCTCAGCCAGTTCGTAATGCCACGAGTCTGGAAACCTTCAAACGTACTCTGAAAACACACCTGTTCAGACACGCCTATAATTTGCTATAGACAGCACTGAAGGCACACTGGCTCACCCACTAATCCTTGTGTTTCCTTCCCTTTTGCTTCCTCCCCACTACCCTCTAGATTGTAAGCCCACAAGGGCAGGGACCTCCTCCTAGTGTTTCTCATTCTGCTGGTATTTTAACATAAGTACATGTACCAACTACATATCAACTATGTATGTATCTATATTTATTCTATTCAATGGCATGACTGTACAGTGTCTTGTATTTCTTATGTATATTTGTTCCCCATTATTTGTTTGTATTATGTACAGCGCTACGGAAGATGCTGGCGCTATATAAATAAAAAATAATATTAATAATAATAATAGGCTGCCATCTTGCTTTATGGAAATTCTAAAAATACCTTATCTAAACAGCTGATGCTCACGATTGATTTCTGACAGCTACTCTAGATTTAAAAGAGCCGTCTCTCTCTCTCTCTCTCTGCAGCTCCTCTTAAAAGCACCTTGTTTTGGTTACAGGGGCCCAGAGGAGTTAGCCATCATAAATTTCTCATGAACAGAACAGATGTGCAAACAAAAGGTATGTGTAGAACGGCATCTGTGAAGGAAGTTTTGTCATCAATGAGCTTGGCTTTCACCTATACCAGTACCTCGCCTAGAATCATAAAGGAAAACTCCATTTTGTTTACAAAAAATGAAATAAAACTTCCAGATTTATAGAACAGTCTTTTGCCAGTGAAATGTTAGGGCTCTTTTCTATGATCCGATCAGAAAATTGGATTGTGCCCATTTTGCAAATCATATCAGCACCACAATTAATACATAAAACACTGTGCTGTTTTTCCACTAGTGTGATTCGTTTTTCCCTGAATCGCAATTGCCGGCCTGCAGGATTTTCGGTGCATTTGTGCTTTTACCCAACAGATAGATGCGTGATTGCGGGTAGTGGAAATGGAAGGAGACGCAAGCCTAACTGAAAAGCATTGTTGCACTTCAATAACACACACATTGTTCTTCTTTGCAGCCTTACCAACAGTCCTCTGTGTACTCTGTTAGGAGTACAGTGGCTAGGAGACTGCCCACAAACCCCCGCCTTGCAGCAGAAGTAATGAGGTGCACAGGGTACAACTCATTTTCAGCTCCTGCAATAGTCAACTGATTGCCAACAAAGTTTAACACTGCTATCTGAGAGTTTATGATAGAAGTACCATACTTATATATACTGTATTCATTTATAAATTAGTCAGTGTTTGCACATTGTAAAATTTTTCCTCACCGACTTACCATACACTCTGAAATTTATCACAGGTGGCAAGGTGGTGGTTTTTAAGGTTTTTTGACCAGAATTAACTCCTCAGACTCCAAATAATGTGAGACTCCAGGAAAGTTGTAACTGCACAACGGGTATCGCTTGAATTTATGTTGTGTGCAAGTTTGCTTTCAGGATTTTAATGCAAGAAAGAATTGGGGGAAGGGAGGGGTGAGCATGTGAGAAGTCATATGCATGGGAATGAGAAGAGGTCCTAAGGGTGGATGAGCAGCGACGTAATACTCTGTACTCTGTGGTAATCCGTTGCTGAGCGCCCCCCCCCCCCCCCCCGGAAGATTAGCAACAATGCATTATCGCTAAGCACATCTGGGCCGCACAGCTCCTCTTCCTGAGTGCGTGCAATAGCCAACTGAGCCCGTCCGCGCATGCGCGGCTCAGAACCCGGGTTCTGGAAACAATACAATGCTATCCAATAGAGTGCAAAAATGTGCTATCTATCTGTTTACAAACCACTGTTCAATATCATTATATAAACCACAAATCACATCACACAAAATTACTAGTCAAACAACCACATACATATCAGACCAAACAATATTGGATAATACAAGATTGTGCTGAAAAAATCCCCTCTGAGACTGACACATCCGTGATTGGTGAACGGGAATGTTCCCTGAGCCAAGAAAAGTGCCTGTAAGGCAATGGTCATGGCTTCAATGAGAAGCCAATGATCATTCCTGTAACAACACTGCCTCTATGCTCTGAACTCTGTTCAGAGCTCACAGAATAGTGTGTGTGGGGACATCTAGTGGCAACAAAATAAATACACTATATAATTTAAATAAAATTAAATGTATCCCTCCCCTGCCTCCCAGTTACCCCCCAAAAAGTGACAGCATTAAAAAAAAAGTAGTTACATTAGGGCTTTTGTACTATGTATGTCTTGAGGGTATATTACTTTTATTTTAGTAAATAAGGGCTTGTAATTGATCTGGTACAAAACAGAAAAAATACACTTATTTCAAAATAATATATTTCACCATTCATTATAGCAGCGAAAGGGCGGCCCCAGGACTGCCTAACGCTGATCAGCGTGCAGTCCTGGAGGCATGTTTTGCAGAAGATTGCGCGTGCCGATGCACGCACATCTCCATTTGGATGACGATCGCCGGTAGGAGACATTTACTCTGTACAGCGCTGCGATCTAAGGCAGCGCTGTCCTCCTGGCAGGCTCAGGGGTGATCCGATCAGAGTGATTGGCTGGCGGGGGGAGGGAGGGGGAAAAATTAAAAAAAAATACAAGATTTTATTAGGAAAATAAACATAAAAATATTTGTTAAAAACATCCTGGGAGTGATCATAGCCCACCAACAGAAATCTCTGTTGGTGGGCAGAAAAGGGGGGGGGGGAATCACTTGTGTGCTGAGTTGTGTGGCCCTCCAGCAAGGCCTTAAAGCTGCAGTTGCCTTAAATGTGAAAAAAAGGCTGTAGTGGCCTATTTTGTAAAAAAAAAAAAATGGCGTGGTCTTTAGGGGGGTTTGAGCCTGTGGTCCTTAAGTGGTTAATCATTATAATAACTGGGACAAATAGACAAATACAATGTGTGGGTTTGATTTATAGCAGCATTGTTTATTTTAAAATCATAGAGGATGGAATTGGAGAAATAGTTTATTTTTTCCCTAGTATTCCCTTTAAAATGCATTGACAGTAAAATAATTACTGAAAACAAATATCACCTCCAAAAAGCCTAATTTGTGGTGAAAAAAAAAAAAAAAAAGATATAGATCATTTAGGAGTGATAAGAAGTGATAAAGTTATTGGTGAATGAAAGGGAGAAGAGCTAAAATGTTAAAATTTCTTTGGCACATAAGGGTGAAAAAAAACCCTTAGTGGTGAAGGAGACATATTTTTTTTATTCTTATTTTAGCAACAGTGGCCCATATGCAATTCACTTTCTCTCCTGAGTTTTCTCCTGATATTTTCACACGTAGTCATAAAATGCCTTTTAAACCACCAGCAAGCAAGACAATAATAAAAATAAATTTAACAGTACTTTTTCACCAACTTTTGGCTACTTTTTTAACGGTAAAATGTTGAAAAGTTGTTTTAAAGAGAAGATGGAAATTATCTCCTAGGCGATAACTCGGGAGAAAAAAGTTAATAGCATATGTGCCAGTGGCCCTTATTCAATTCACTTTTTCTCCTACGTGATCTTTTCACACTGTACCAATAAAATGCCTTTTGAGCCACCAGCAAGCAAGAAAATACTCAGAATAATTGTGTCAGTATTTTTGTCCTACTTTTTGGTACTTTTTCAGTAACAGAATGCTGAAAAGTAATTTGAAACAGAAGATGAAAAATTATCTCCTAGAAGAAAACTCAAGTGAAAAAATGAATTGAATAAGGGCCATTGTATGTTCTGATTTTTTTCTCTCTACAATTACATAATCACCTCCTTTATTTAAACACTAGTAGACCTAAGCCCGTTTAAAAACGTACTCTAGGTCTGTGTTCCGGGGCGCACCCGCTAACCCGCCACCTCACGCGACCGCCGCCCGATCACCCGCCGCACATCCGGACGCCTGCTCACACGCCGCCCGCTGGATTCCCTAGCCCCATCCCCGGCCTCCTGTTTCTGGGTCCGTGCTGCGCACATGCGCAGTGGGCAAAAGCATGGACAACGCTACACAGGGACAGGAAGCATGGACACAGGAGTTTAATTATTTAAACATTTGCCATATATTTTAAAATGTTTTCAATCCCTTTTTTGTAGTACTATCACACTCCTCACCTATAGGTTGGAGGTATTGTGGGGGTGTACTTAATGTTAATGCTGCCAAACAAACAGTTACTGGCATTCTACATTCATGTGACAAGTGGTGCAGGTAGAGACTGGGTTAACCAAATGAGAATTAAATTACATTGAAAGAATACCTTTTGTGGCAGACAAACGCAAATGGCTGTTACTTTCTAGATGACATTTGTACATTATTCAGAGTACCCATTTTTACCTTCATTATCCTTGGTTCAGTGTCCACAGTGCTTTTTATAGCTATATATTGATTAAATACAGCCTATATAAGCTCCAAACGTGGCCACCTGGGACTGTCTTGGCTAAGAATCTAGAGCGCATTGATCTGTCCCTTACCCCACCCACCAGAAGCTGTTTCGGCATGCGCAAAACACACACAAACACACAAAAACAAACACACACACACACACACACACAGTGAAATTAAAGTTTCACAAATGAATACAATGCTTAAAGAAAATATGCATTCACATTAATTTCAAAATCATTTTGGAAACAGAGCACTGTATTGTATCACACTCAACACTCAACAACTGCTTGATCTTTAATGCTCTGAGCTGTGGGAGGGACAGGATTATGTTACTAGTTCTGGCAGAAAATGCCCAACATTACTCTATCTTTGACTAAGTTTAGTGTTGAATATTGAAAATAGAGTTAGTTAGGTTTAGCGATAGTAAGACATTGGTAACATTTACTGATATTTTCCTATTGAAACTACCATTGTGAGTATTGGTAATTTCCCCAGTATTCTACTAGCAGCCATCTCCAGCACCCAAATTACCATGGCGCCATTTTTACATGTACACGCTTTCATACCTCTCCAAGAGGCCACACTCGCACAGGTCAAACTGCAACACAGACCTATATTTTAAATATAAGCATGTACATAAGTAGTTATTTGCAACCATTTATCATTCAGTGTTGGCCCTCCCGGACTTAAGGCGGCTGCTGCCTGTGTAATGAGTGCAGAAATGTGCTATTAACATAACCTGTGCATGTTAATGTAGCCACAGGAGGGGGTGCTGAAAGCAGGCAACAACCATGTAATCTGCTAATGTGTCCACCAGAAATGGAGTTCATGCCTGGAGTCTCTCTAATAAAAATCCTGGACCCAAGTAAAACACAAGCAGAGGATGATGTCACACATCAGAGGTAATGGAGCCCACAAGCATGCTCTGGATGATTGAGAAATCATAAACACCACTTTACTTTAAATAAGAAGTCTGTTGAGCAAGCAAGTTCTGATAAAACGGTTTTACTATTTCTGCAAAGTGAACTTAAGTCTCAAGCCTATACTCCAAAATATAAAATACATTTAGTTTTCTCAAGAAAAAACAAAGAGTGTTAAATTAGCAATAATGAACCATAAAACGTGCCGTCATGTACTGTACAAATATAAAGCAGTGATCATAAACCTGTCATAGGAGTTTGCTAGAAATGTAAGATTCCTTTCACACACGTTTTCTGTCCTTTCCCACACTCCTACGTATGCTGCACAACAAATAACATCTAGCAGATAAATTTGGCACACATGAACATGAAAATATGAAGTAGAAACCCTCACACACAGACTTACATAAAGATAATCCACTACAGCAATAGAGTCTGAGGGGTTAAAGGAGGCAGTGAACCCCTGGCTAATGATAGAAATTCAGCAGGCAGCTTATGATAAATGGAGCTCTCCCCATTTCTGCTGCAGTCAGCATGAACCACGACCCCACGGCTTGTTTGTGGCAAATGGAGTGCGTGAAATATCAAAGGGCAGCGATCCAGAAGAAGACCAACTTTGACAAATTTTAAATTGGCCAGAAAGAAAAATCTGAAAAAAAAATGCATTACCCTGTATTCTACAATTGTACCTTCATTCAACTGTACTGAATAAGTAGCCGAACAATGCAAGAAAGCAGATGAATTGGCAAGCAATTTTGGATCACCTATAGAAGATGTCTATCAATAGCACACCGTTCTGCTAATCTTTTCTTCTATCACACAAATACAAATGCCTTTGTCATAATTATTTCAAAAACAACATCTTAAGTCTCTCCAATATGGAAAAAAAACAAGGCATGGAGGAAGCCAGGAGGAGGTGGAGGATAAGAAAATAAACCAAAACAGAAGAAGCAAAAATAATGTATGTGAAAGAGAAAATTATACATAAATATAGTCACATAGTACAATACAAGAAAACTATACACTTGCTTAACTGAATACTTCACTCAGCAGTAGAAGTGTCTATGTCCAATAACAAAAGTGGCAAAAGGCAGAGAATATTTTTTTTTTAATGTGGGATTACCATTACTTATAAAGTACCTCATCAACTCTTACACAAAGCAGAGTTAAAGCAGTTCTCCAATTAAAATTGAAAATCCCTCAGGTGTTCACAGAGTGTGTACTCACTTTCCTTTAGTGGTCTTCATGCTAGCAGGTATCTCAGTGTTCGATATAATTTTGCCAACAGTCTTAACCTTCTATGTAGAAACGGTACTATAGTTGTGGCTACCGCTAAATTGCACAGCTGACTAGGTGTCAGCAGAATGCATGAGGCTTCCAGTGGGGAGAAGAGAGTATACTCACTTACCCTAAGTCACATGCGTGCTGCATGTAGAAACATTTAAAAAAACAGCTCAAGGGGCGAATTAAAAAAAGATCTTTGTGCCATAGTTTTTGGACTTCAGTGATATAAAATCATTTTAAAGATACAAATTTTGGGGCTGCCATCATTATCTTTGACTTTCCCCTTATTACGGTTGACTCTGCCAGTAGTGGTTGGTGTAGGCTCCACCAAAACAAGGAGACTTAGTGGCCACCTGGTCTTCACTAGAGGGCCCACAAGGAACTATGTACTGCTACTCTTAATGTACACCTATAGAACACCACAAAAATCAAGCACCTCATCCCCCAGTAGATCTGCCAACTTTAGTTCATGCCTTCATTACATTCCGACTGGACTATTGTAATGCTCTCTACATCGGTCTTCCAAACAGGGACTTGTACCTCTTACAGCTGATACAGAATACTGCTGCCAGGCTGTGTTAACTAACCAACCTACTGCCAGGCTGTGTTAACCTAGTCACTGCCACATAACACCAGTCCTGCACTCCCTTAACTGGCTACCGACAAAATGAAGGATCCTATTCAAGATAAGCCTACTGACATTTAAATCGCTACATAATCTACGCCCTGGATACATGAAAGAAATGTTGCAGCTGCGTAGCAATCTCTACAATCTCAGATCCACAGGTTCTAATAATCTAGTAATACCCAGGCTTGAGATCAGGGCAGGCGGAAGCCGTCATATTTATTATTCAAGTGAAGGCCGTGGTAAGAGAGAAGGCTAAGGCACGCATTCATGGAGTTGTGGCAGGTAGATGTGGTCAAATAAGCAGGGCTTGGTAAGGTAATAAAGGCCAGGAAGCACGCCAGCCTTAGATATATATAAAAAAAAAAGTCAATCCATTGGTCCACGATAGTCTTCACCAATAAACACTTACCTAATCTCTCTGCAAGATGAATGTAGACTGGATCTACTCTGCGCATTGTTTTCACCAAATCTTTTCTCCTGAACTTTATCTCCACAGTTCCTTCTGGCTCCAGTACGCCACCTCTGCAAGCAAATTAGATTAAATATGACCTGTCACAAATAATAAACACCAAGAAACGTTTTTGATGATTTACTCATTAAATATTTTTGTAAAGGTCAGTGGCGCACGGAGGGGGTTGTTCTGGGTGTCTAGAATACCCCCCTGCACCGAGACCGGAAGTGGGGCTGCCGCATGGCCCGGCCGCCTGGGGAGAGAAGACAGAAGAAAATGATGGAGGCGCCAGCCGCGCTAATAAGGGATGCGGGAGCCGGCTTTATTCCTCGCTCCCTCCCTCCCTCCCTCTGAATGCCCCTCGCCTGCGGTGAATGTGTGCCCGGCTCCCCCATGAGTGTGTGCGCAGCGGAGCGGTAGGTCCTCTTACCGCAGATCAGGCGCACCAGCAACTGGAGTCTCATGCTTCCTGTTTACCATGACGTCACAGGAAGCAGAGAGACTAGTTGCTGGTGCGCCTGATCTGCGGTAAGAGGACCTACCGCTCCGCTGCGCACACACTCATGGGGGAGCCGGGCACACATTCACCGCAGGCGAGGGGCATTCAGAGGGAGGGAGGGAGGGAGCGAGGAATAAAGCCGGTTCCCGCATCCCTTATTAGCGCGGCTGGCGCCTCCATCATTTTATTCTGTCTTTTCTCCCCCGGGCAATCTTCTCCCCACACAGGGTGCGGGCACCTTCCTTCACCTATCTTATACTGGGGGGCATATACCTATCTAATCTATCCTGGGGGGCATATACCTATCTAACCTATACTGGGGGGCATATACCTATCTAATCTATACTGGGGGGCATATACCTATCTAACCTATACTGGGGGGCATATACCTATCTAATCTATACTGGGGGGCATATACCTATCTAACCTATACTGGGGGGCATATACCTATCTAATCTATACTGGGGGGCATATACCTATCTAACCTATACTGGGGGCAACTATATGGGCTACCTATACTGGGGGGGGACCTATAGCGGGCTACCTATACTGCGGGCACCTATACCTGTCTCCACATTGGGGGCGCATTTTACGCCCTCACCCTGGGTGCAATTTAGCCTAGAAACTGCTAGTATTTGGCTCCACCCACACCATATTTTGGCCATGCTCACACGCCACTTTCAGGAACCCCCCCCTTGGAAATCCTGGATTTGCCCCTGAAGGTAAATATCTGTTAAGCAAATCTCACTGATTTAAGATCTTTACAAAGATCTACACAATTACTCAATACCTTTGCAATGTAAGATCCCTTTTACAGCCATCAGCATGGCTGTAAATGTATGCCAACTCACCATTTCATACTGGTTTCCCTGGTTTCCAATACTCAACCCTCAACTGCAAGGGTAAGTAAATAGTTATCTCCTGACATATTTGTATATATATATATATATATATATATATATATATATATATATATATATATATATATATATATATAAATATATATATATATATACATATATATATACATATATATATATACATATATATATATACATATATACATATATATATATATATATATATATATATATATATATATATATATATACATACACATATATATATATATATATATATATATATATATATATATATATATATATATATATATATATATATATATATATATATATATATATATATATATACATACATACATACATACATACACACACACACACACAAACACACACACACCCACATATATATATATACAGGGCTGTGGAGTCGGTACAAAAATCTTCCGACTCCGACTCCTCAGTTTATGAAACCACGACTCCAACTCCGACTCCAGGTACCCAAAATGGCCCCGACTTCGACTCCGACTCCTTAGTCTAATAATTAACAGTGCTGTGGATTTTGTAAAAAATCATCCGACTGACTCCCGACGCCTCAGTTTATGAAATCAATGACTCCAACTTCTACTCCGGGTTCCCAAAATTGCCCCGACTCCAACTCCGACTCCACAGCCCTGTATATATGTGAAAGAGGACTGATCCACACATCAGGATTGTTTTGAAGATAATGATCAGAGGACCAAATTTACCAGAATTTTATGCATACCATTAAATAATGGCAATATTTACAGCAGTACTAAAAAAAAACCTTTCCAAATTACATTGCTCCCCAGAAACTCCTCTGTAAAAACAGATACAAAAAAAATCCACCCACATTTTGTAACAGAATGCTCCTCTGAGAGGTCCCATCCATAATTTTTGCAATGAATTTAACTAGTAATGGAGAAGGCTAAATGTACAGACTGACTGCACAGTGTGAACAGTACTGCAGATGAGAAGAGAGATCAGAGGGAAGTTCTGGCTGTACAGAGATATTAAATTGTTATAGAGAAGCTCACTAACAACCTATGGAACCAGCCCTCCCCAGTCATTCAGCATGGCATAAAAACTGCAACAGGTGTGCTCATAAACACTTTTAATGGGCAATTATAACTATAGTTTTGAAGCCGGGACCTTTTACTAGTACAGCAATGCTGGGCAAAATGTCCACTTGCTTAAAGGGAAACTGAAGCGAGAGGTATTTGGAAGCTGCCATATTTATTTCCTTTTAAACAATATCAGTTGCCCGACAGCCTTGCTGAGCATTCTGGCAGAGTCTGAATCACACACCTGAAACAAGCATGCAGCTAATCTTGTCAGATTTTTGTCATAAACGTGATCTGCATATGCTTGTTTAGGCTCTATGGGTAAAATTATTAGAGGCAGAGGATCAGGATAGCCAGGCAACTAGCATTATTAAAAAAATCTGTTAGCCTCCATATCCCTCTCACTTCAGGTTCCCGTTAAGCTATGATTGTCTGCCATAATCTCAACTGGAAATGTTGAGAATGTTGTCTGTGATCCATTGTGCCCGATCATTAATAATAAACTCATTTTTTTAGGAACCTCTACTGACATTCCCATAGCACAGCACCTCCGGTTCATCCTTTCCTCTCCGTATCAGAGAACAGGCAGCTTGGCTGGGACCAGTGCATTGTGTGTGTACAGCAATTGTTTCTAAACTACCAACCACAATGATCATTTGGGAGCATTTTGGGTTACAGTGATCCTAGGTGCATTTGTGACTACAGAATGTTTATGGAGTGGAAGTGATTATTGTGAGAACAGTATGTAAATAAGTGTAACAAAAACTGCACCAAACTTTTTTTGATCATTATTGATATCCCAAAAGGTATGTTACCTGCTCTCTTTGTCAGCATACATCTCCATGTGCCTTGGGTTGATTGTAGGGTCTATCACAACCCAGGATCCACCTCTCAGTTCAGCTTGAGGAGGGATGTACACCAGCACAGGCTGGCGGTACTCACGTAAGCCGTCCACAATGTACGCACCAAATTTTAAAACTTGATCATACATGTCTGCAAATTAAAAAAGGAATTATTACTAGCAAAATTAGAACTTCAGCTTATGGCAGTTTCTTTTAATTTGTGTAAGGTGCATCTGGAGAAATGAAAAGAATTATGAACCATGAACAGCCATTTAAAAAAAAAAAATCATGTCTATACAAGAATTTTATGAACAATAAGGTACTTTTTAGTAAGCAAGACATGCTATCACAATATGTGGTATTTTCATACAGAAAAAAAAAAACATTTGCCATCATAGCTTTCAAAGCAACTTACTCCAAAGGAAAGTGCTTACAACAAATCTAACACACAATCAAAAGTAAAGAAGGAATAGGTCGGCACTAGATGACACTTATGGCAGCCAATGGGGGGGTTAGGTATTGTATAGATGTGCCTCCGGACATCTATACAATTCCAATATTAGCAGCAGAGAGAGAAAATCGGGCACCAGCCTTGCTCCCTTACTCAGAGACTACTAAGTCTGAGGAAGAGAACAGGGCTTGCGAAACGGCTGTCAGGCCACTGTTTTCTGGATGTGTCGGTTTGTTTGAATGATGCAATGGAAACTGTTCCATTACCGTGCATTGGTTACAGTGCAAAAAAAAAAAATTAACAGATTAACTCATCAAGGCACCATTGTGGTTTGAACATTTGCATGCGAGTGTGCAAAGGGTCAATTGTTTTTTGCAATTTTTCTGGCAACACCTCCTTCAGCACCTCCCTTTCCTTAATAACTTATTTAATGTCCTGACTAGAGGCGATGTGCCTGGATATATGTGTTTTGTTTTGTTTGTTTTTTGTTACAGTGCAGCCGCATTGCACCGCGTACAGTGGAAATGGGCCCTTATGCAGATGAGGCATAACTCAACTCCAGGCCTCGCTACCCTTCAATCTTGAGTCTCATACTTCCATTCCGCTATGTTTCTTTCATGACCTCTAGCTTCCTAACAGTTATTTTCCCATTTTCTTCGTCTACCCGTCTGCCTGAAACACCGGTATAACCTTGGCTCACCAAGCTCACTGCTTACAGTTCATTTGACTCTGCCCTCTCATTTATTTCACATATTTACTCACTAACCAATTTATGTCCTTTTCATATCACAAACATATCTTACATCTTTTTTCAAGGAGTTGCCCACTCAATCATATTTTACTGTATATCCTCAAGTACAGGTTGAGAAATGTAGGTCTGACTTGCTAAAGAAAAATAAATGGGTCAGCATGGACAGGTCTGACCTAAACTTCTGAATTTACAGCCGCTCTCTCTTATGCTATATACTGTAAATAGTAGCAACAATAACAATAATATTTATATAGCGCTTTTCTCCCAGGGGACTCAAAGCGCTGTGACCCTGCATTATGCAGTCTCAAAGGCTAGGGAAAAGAGGTGAGTTTTTAGCCTTTTTTTAAAGCTGTCCAGAGAGGGAGCCTCTCGTACTGATTGTGGAAGTGAGTTCCATAGAGTAGGGGCTGCGTAGGAAAAGGCCCGAGCACCAAATGTTAAGTGTACCCTGGGAATAACCAGCTTCATCTTGTTGGCAGAGCGGAGGGTGCGTTGAGGGGCATAAAGTTCCAATAGATCTGCTATGTATTTGGGTCCCATGTGGTGTAGAGCCTTGAATGTCAGCAGGCAGATCTTAAATTTGATTCTCCATTTTACTGGTAACCAGTGAAGAGTTTGCAGTACTGGGGTGATGTGTGAGCTGCGGGGGGCATTGGCTAGGAGTCTGGCTGCAGCATTCTGTACTAGCTGTAAGGGGCGCAGAACCTTTTCTGTAGATCCGATGAACAGGGCGTTGCAGTAGTCTAGGCGGGAGGATACAAATGCATGAACCAGGGCAGGTAGGTCTTCAGCTGGGATAAGGTGTTTGATTTTCGCTATATTTCTTAGATGGAAGAAGGAAGACTTGACGACAGCTGATATCTGCTGTTTGAGTTTTAGATTTCCATCCAGGATCACCCCAAGGTTTCGCTCAGAGTCTTTATACTGTACAGTATCTCCCCCAATTGCTAGTTTGAGGTGGTGAGCGTTTTGAACTTTATCCATCATGTGTGGACCACCTACCACCAACACCTCTGTTTTGTCAGAGTTCAGCCTCAGCCAGCTGGTGTTCTTCCAATTTTGTAAATACACTAGACACGCATTTATGGATGCTGATGGGTCTTGGGTGCCAGGCTTGAAGGTCAGATACAGTTGTGTGTCATCTGCATAACAATGGTATCCTAGGCCATAGTTCTGGATTATTTTGCCCAGTGGGAGCATGTAGACTGCAAAGAGTAATGGTGATAGTAGTAGATAGTAGTAATGGTAGTAGATAGTAGTAATGGTAGTAGAGCGGCGCAGCAGAGCACACATACCTACTTCAGTGCTGAGTCCTCTTCACATCAACCAAATATCTTGCATCAGTGTCCCACTGTAGGCTCCCCATGTCACATGACATGCAACAGGAACCAAAGAGGGGTCGATGAATGCTACAGTGGGATGCGAAAGTTTGGGCAACCTTGTTAATCGTCATGATTTTCCTGTATAAGTCGTTGGTTGTTACGATAAAAAATGACAGTTAAATATATCATATAGGTATAGGAGACACACACAGTGATATTTGAGAAGTGAAATTTAATTTATTGGATTTACAGAAGGTTTGCAATAATTGCTTAAACAAAATTAGGCAGGTACATATATTTGGGCACCACAAGAAAGAAATGAAATCAATATTTAGTAGATCCTCCTCTTGCAGAAATTACAGCCTCTAACGCTTCCTGTAGGTTCCAATGAGAGTCTGGATTCTGGATGAAGGTATTTTGGACCACTCCTATTTACAAAACATCTCTAGTTCGTTTGATGGCTTCCGAGCATGGACAGCTCTCTTTAACTCACACCACAGATTTTCAATTAAATTCAGGTCTGGGGACTGAGATGGCCATTCCAGAACATTGCACTTGTTCCTCTGCATAAATGCCTTAGTGGATTTTGAGCAATGTTTAGGGTCATCTTGATTAAAGATCCATCCCCGGCGCAGTTTCAGCTTTATCACTAATTCCTGGACATTGGTCTCCAGAATCTGCTAATACTAAGTGGAATCCATGCATCCCTCAACTTTGACAAGATTCCCAGTCCCTGCACTGGCCACACAGCCCCACAGCATGATGGAACAACCACCATATTTTACTGTAGGTAGCAGATGTTTTTCTTGGAATGCTGTGTTTTTCATCCATGCATAACACCTCTTGTTATGCCCAAATAACTAAATTTTAGTTTCATCATTCCACGGCACCTTATTCCAAAATGAAGCTGGCTTGTCCAAATGTGCTTTAGCATACCTCAAGCGGCTCTGTTTGTGCTGTGGGCGGAGAAAAGGTTTCCTCTGCATCACTCTTTCATACAGCATCTGGTGTGTAAAGTGTGCTGAATGGATGAACGATGCACAGTGACTCCATCTGCAGCAAGATGATATTGTAGGTCTTTGGCGCTGGTCTGTGAGTTGACTGACTGTTCTCACCACTGGTTGCTTCTGTCTATCCGAGATTTTTATTGGTCTGCCACTTCGAGCCTTAACTTGAACTGAGCCTGTGGTCATCCATTTCCTCAATATGTTCCAACTGTGGAAACAGACAGCAGAAATCTCTGAGACAGCTTTCTGTATCCTTCCCCTATACTATGATGGTGACCAATCTTTGTCTTCAGGTCACTTGAGAGTTGTTTTGAGACCCCCATGTTGCTATTCTTCAGAGAAAATTAAAAGGAGGGAAACTTACAATTGACCCCCTTAAATACGCTTTCTTATTATTGGATTCACCTGTATAAGTAGGTCAGGGGTCACGGAGCTTAAAAAGTCAATTTGAGTTCCAAGAATTACTTCTAAAGGTTTTGGAATCAATAAAATGACAACAGTGCCCAAATTTATGCACCTGCCTAATTTTATTTAAACAATTATTGGCCACGGTCTGTAAATGCAATAAACTTCATTTCACTTCTCAAATATCACTGTGTGTGTCTTCTATATGATATATTTAACTGACATTTTTTATCGTAACAACCAACGATTTATACAGGAAAATCGATTAACAAGGTTGCCCAAATTTTCGCATCCCACTGTATCTGACTGAAGTAAAGAGGATGAGAGCACCTGGCTCTGGAGAAGACATATGTGCTCTGCTGTGCTGCTCTGCTACTCACGTAAGGTAAGAGAGAAACTATTCAGAATACAAGAGCAAGGCAGCCTATGCTTAACTATACAGACCAGGGGTTCGGGATATGTAGCCTTGCTTTCTAGGACATAAAGCGATGATTTGCATATTTGGGAGTGATACATCATGGAAAAACACAGTTGCTCACTTATAGCTGAAATTTTGCAAATACCTTCTGTTTCTAAGAAGGCAAAATTACATTTAGCATTACTACAGCCTCTGATATTAATCAAAAAAGGCATACTTTTCCTGTTACCAGCAACACACGAAGTGGTTGGGGATATCTCCCATAAAGGAGCAAAAGGCAGCAAGAAAAGGTATAACACAGGTTCTTATTTCATGTCCATCCATAACCTAAGTTTTGACCGGAGAGCCACTTTAACTATGCATCCAACTTCTTTTTAGATGCACTGAGAAAATGAGTAAACCCCTGCTGTAACCCTAAAGTCCAGGCATGGAGATTTCTGTGAGTGATGTGGACAGTGCCTTGTACTATAATGAGAAGCAAATAATTTTAAGTGTGTGCAAAATTAGGCAAATTTTATATGCAAATGTATGCAGCTTGAAAATGGACCAATCAAATCCCACTGAGGTGGCAAATTCCACTGAGCTAAACACATTTTCACATAACATTTGCATAATTCTGCATCATTGATTTATTAGCATTTCATTGACCATCCTTGCATGACTGCATATTAATGCAAATTCTGGGAAATTATTTCTGACAGCACAGGTACTCTTAGGGCTTGTATTTAAATTTGTTATGTATGTTTATTGATGAGTTTGTTGTCACTTGAGTTCTCTCGCCTTTAATGAGTATTACATCTTAGGAAGCCTTATGTGAAGTTTTGTGCTTGGCATATTTAACACCCTTGCATTAGTACTATATGATGCACAGTACAGCACTCATATGGAATTCGAACGAGTTGCCTATGGGTTAATTTCACATTAATTTACATCCTTTCAGACAAGTCATGCAGAGTCTGGGGCCCCACTGCTAATTTCTAGTAAATTTCACGCTTGATGTCTTACTTTTGTGGGTCATTGCCACTCCGTCTAAATAAACTGTTTCCAAATGGTTCTTTCATCTAAATATTCACTTGATTTTTTTATAATTTAATTTTACATTATATGAAATAGCCTTCTGGCCAGAGAGAAGTCATTGGAGAAAGTCTCTGAACACAATCTTGATATGTTTTTGTTCCCTGCCTGAATTAGACCTCCCAGGCCGAGTTGTAAAGAGGTTTTTTTTTCCTCTCCGCTAATGTCAATTTTCAGCATAGCCAGAGCTTTCTTTAATCTTTTCCCACTCATTACACACAATTTTGGAGTAATTTTACCCACAGTGCAATTGGCTTCTCGTGGTGTGTTTGTGTGCTCTGAGAGCTGGTGTAATTGTTTATTTTGCCTTCCTGCATAATACCCTTCCAGCAATGAAACCAAAAATGCGCAGCAACACCCAAAGGGCTTCCGAGACTGACAAGTTACACTTAAACATGCTTCTGTTCACAAGATAATGGCATTACAGCCATGTCCAGAAAACTAATGGGAATTTCTTCTGAAACCTTTCCTTTTTTTCCCAAAAAAAGTGAAACAAATAAGAGAAATTCTGTGCCAGGAATGATGTACAGGCATGTAATGGCACAATTTTAATTCGGGAATGGAAAGATTGTCAGATTCATAAAATTATTAATATATATAAGGATGGGCAGAGCAAGGTGTGAGTGTGTGTGTGTGTGTGTGTGTGTGTGTGTGTGTGTGTGTGTGTGTGTGTGTTATACACACTTTTTTTTTTTTTTTTAACGAGCTGCTGGTTGGTAATGCTAAGAAGGGCTGTTCAAAGCAAGGAGCGATTATGTCATTGATTTGTACATTACAGAACAACTGGTGAATCTCTCATTCCCTTGTCTGCAAAGCTGCCTAAAAACACACAATTTGTACATAATCTGTGTCAGTCTCATGATGCTGTGAGACCCCAATGCTTTACAAGCACATCAGTAGGCAAGGTTTGTACAAAAGACAATAGGGCATGATCTGCTGATCTATTAACCACTTGCGGATGAGCCGCCACATTAAAACGCCCTGTTTGAGCCTGTTAACGGCTTCAGGGTGTTTTAATGCATCGCCTGCTCTTGCTGCCACTGTGAACGAGCGCACACCCCCTCCTCCACTGTTATGCGCCGGGACACCGCAATTGGGGAAGGAGAACGAGCGTTCCAATAGCAATGCCTGGAACGAATGGACATGACCCTGATCAGGGGCCATGTCTATTCATGAAACAGGAAGTGAAAAAAAAAAAGTGAACACACCCTGTAAAACAAGAGGGTGCTCACAGGGCCATCTTGTGGTCAAAAAGTAAAATTAGATATACACACACGTACACTTATAATTAAAAATTAAGAAATAATCTCTTCCCTACCACTTCTAAAGCCCCAACCCCCCCCCCCCAAAAAAAAAAACCCACTTGTAACAAACAAAAAAAAATCAGTTTAAAAAAATACATACCGGTAGTTGCCTTGGGGACTCAGCTTTTTTTAATCTGCATTTTATAAGGGTATATTACTATTTTATTACATAGGGGCTTGTAATTATGGACCAGACTTATAAAAAAAAACAAAGAAGTTACACCTATATTTCCATAAACAATATATTGTCGCCATACATTGTGATAGGGACATAACTGGGACAATGGGGCAAATAAAATGGGTGGATTTTATCCACCGAAGAACATTTTATTTTAAAACTATTATGGGTGAGAAATAATGATTTTTTTTTTCTTATTTTTTCCCATTAAAATGATTTAGAATAAAAAAATTAGTAAGTTAGGAGTAATAAAGTTATTGGCGAATAAAATTGCTCTTGTCTGTTAGGGTAAAAACCCCTAGGGTGTGAAGTGGTTAAAGCAGAGTTCCCCAACCCTGTCCTCAAAGCCCACCAACAGTACATGTTTTGAAGGAAACCACACACAATCACTGGTGAGGTCATTAGTGTCTCAGTAGAGCTGATCAACAACCTCTGTGGATTTCCACAAAACATTCTCTGTTGGTGGGCCTTGAGGACAGGGTTGGGGAACACTGGGTTAAAGGGAATCTGAAGTGAAAAATAAACTTATAATATGAGTTGTATGTGTAGTACAGCGAAGAAATAGAACATTAGTAGCAAAGAATAGAGTCTCATATCGTTTCCAGTACAGGAAG
Organism: Hyperolius riggenbachi; assembly: GCF_040937935.1. Lineage (NCBI taxonomy): Eukaryota > Metazoa > Chordata > Amphibia > Anura > Hyperoliidae > Hyperolius > Hyperolius riggenbachi. The sequence continues at coordinate 333,604,468 of NC_090647.1, forward strand.
GGTTAAGAAACTTCAGTTGTTATCTATGCTTCTCTGACGGCTGAGATCTGCATTTTGAAGTGGATAGCAGCTAATGGAAAAAAAAAAAAACACTTACCATCACTTCCAAATGCAGCACTGTGAGTTGCGCCAGTACAGTGTTCTCCCCAGAAATTTTCCAGCTGGGTGGCATGAAAAAGTAGCCGGGTGGGGCGAGATGAGAGAATGCAGGGATGGCACTTCTCTGCACAACTCTTCTTGCAGCAGAGGAGGTGGTGAGCCAATGACAGCCAGGTGCTCACCAAAACTAGCCAGGTGGTGCACCCGGCTAAAAGAGCCTGGGGAGAACACTGCAGTAGCGTGACTCGCGGTACTAGAGTAGCGTGGATGTTGCTATGGTAATGTGCATTACTAACGATAAAGCTCGTTAGTAATGCTTGTTACCTTAGCAACGGTCGTGCTACTCTATTAACACGAGTCACACTACTGGCGTAACGCTCGGTGCTGCTACGAAGGTAATACTGCCGTGCGTGATGTGTGCACCACAGTATTACTGGCATTTCAAACTAAAGAATGTTAATCTTAATGAGTGCAGATAGTGCATGTTAACATTACTGGCATTAAAGCAGATCCGAGATGAAAAACTAACTATAACAAGTAACTTGTCTATATATCTTATCTAAAGTTTAGATAGTTTACACAGCAAATCTAGCTGCAGACAGCTTTAATAGAAATTGATTATTTCTTCCTGTGATACAATAACAGCAGCCAAGTTTGTAAACATTACACAGAAGCAGGCTTATCTGTATCTTGAGCACTCAGCCTGTGAAAAAAAACCTAATTCCCCCTCCTCCCCCTCTGCCTCTGAAATCAATGGCTAGTAACACCTCCTCCTCCTCCTGCTTAGACTGAGCTCTAATGAGCCCTTGCTACTGCCAAGGCTCTCTGAAAACCTGTGGGCGTGGTTTATTTAGTTTATAGGGAATAAGAGTATTAAAACAAAAACAAAAAAGTTTTTGGCTTGAGGAATGCCCTATAAACAATAGGAAAGGAACACAATTATGCAATGAGTAAAAGTTCACCTCTGATCCACTTTAACACAATTTGCATAGCGGCTTATGCAAACTGCCTAAATATATGTTGCATTGCTTGAGTAACATGCAACATAAGTGGTGGTGTTACTCCATGTACGTAAGTCACTACATAAACTGCATAAATGCTAGTACGGTAATCTTAATGTGTGCCACCTACACATGTTTAGTGAATGAACCCCCTAGCTAAATAGTGGTAGATTCGCATCAGGTTTCCTCCTTATTCCATTGGACTGTAAGCGCATGAAATCAGGGTTCACTCCCTCTTGCTAGACACACTGTATTAGCTGCTGTGACATTTATGTTGTCTACCACCTCTGTAATAAGTACCCATCTATGCTTATATAATATACCCCATACTAATAGTCGTCTGTCATTCAAACTACTAGCAGGTAAGGTTATTTATAATGCTTTTACATTTAACTGTAAAAAGCAGTCTTTTCCACACGTTCAAAATACACTTTATGTTTTGTTGTAACAATCAGGACTCTTATTTAATAAACTTTTTTTCCTAGATCATTTTTCTTCCTATGTTTAAAATAATGTTTTAGCACTTTGGAATTGAAGTACCAAAAAGTTAGTGAAAAAGTACTATCAAAATTATTGAGTATTTTTTGCTTGCTGATGGTTTAAACGTTTTTTTTTTTTATTGACAAGATGTGAAAGGAGATAACTTAGGAGAGGTCTCATCTCTCTGCTGCGTGGTCCTTGTCTCTGCTTCTCCCCAGCGGCTGCTCCGTCTTCCTCACTTCTGTGTCCCTGGGTGCATGTGGTAAGTAATGCAAGGGATAGACACTAGGGGCACTGTGACCACTAGAGGCCCCTAGTGTCTATCCCCTGCATTACATCCACCCGGCCCCTGGGGACACAGAAGTTAAGAAGACTCAGGGGAGAAGCAGTGACCGGGCTGTATGGTGAGAGTACCCTTATGAGTCGCTGAATCAAACACCACTAGCAACACACTCCCATTTCATTTCGCCGGGGAACAAAATTGAGAGACAGGTTATCCCAATCAAGCTATTTTGCCCAGAAGTTGCTCAATTGAATTATCAGGCCAAATGCTGCACCGATTTCTCACTTGATTCAATCAGTGCAATCGAATTGGCCAATATTGATAAGAGAAATCAAAGTGTATATGGCCTGCTTTAGGAAATGAATACAGTGGATACATCCTTTGGGAATTCTTAGGAACTATTTTGTTCTGTGTTTGTCCACTTTTATGACAGTGGTATGCGCCATTTACAAGCATATTATACAATTAAATAATATGGCTCCTGGCACTGAAAGCATTGCAACAATCAGATAAATGCAGTACACTTGCTATTTCAAGCAATTATCTAACCAACCAGATGATGGCAATCAATTCAAAAAAGTCACACATTTACTGGACATTAGCTTCAGTCTATGTTCACATCAAATATCAGAATAGCACAGGCCCATTTCCACTAACTTTGAATTTGAATATATAAAATTTGTATAAGTACTGAAAGCAATGCAACTTCAATGGAATAGTTTCCATGGAATGTGTTTTTTGTAGTCCATTGTAATCTAAAAAAATTGGACAGTTTGCGCTGCAGATTTTCACACCATGCATCCGTTTTTCATGTAATGATTGTGAATTACGTTAGACACGTACAAAAACTGGCATTAAAATTAGCATAAAATAACACAAACTTCTGAATACAGAAAAACAAATGCAAAATGTAATATCCTTGTGGAAATGGGCCCTAAAAAATGTAATCTCTGATTTTAACCATGGTATGATTAACTATAGCTGATTTAGGTATTTCTGTAACTCTTAATTCTCATTTAATGAGTGTGCGTTCTAAAGACAATAAAGACAATGTTCAGACTAGTCCTATTGGACAAAAAAAACCCTATGGTTACTGAAATAACCACTCTATATAAAAGTGCTGGGCAGAAAAGCATCCAAGAATGCACAACCAGTCAAGTCACGTTGAGTCTCATCTGTCAGCCAAGATCAGGAAGCTTGTGTCTGCAACACTGGCTCAACAATACTGGACAGCTGAAGACTGGAAGTCTGTTGCCTGGTTTGTGAACCCTGATTGTTGCAGAGGCACACAGATGGTAAGGTCAGAATTTGGTGTCAACAGCATTAATCTGTGGCCTCCAACCTGCCTCGTGTCAGCAGTCCAGGCCAGTGGTGATTTGAATGTTTTTAGAACACAAGACTCACAGCACGAATGTGCAGAAATTCAGCAAACATTGCAATCAAGTTACACAGACCAAAATCTCAAATAAGTATTTCTAACATCCTAGGGGATTCAATTGTGAACTAAATATTGGCTAATTAAGCAAATTCTCAAGAAGCAGTTTATGTGATATGGGTATTTGCACAATTAGTAACATTTACTTGCCTGCTATGGAACTTAAGCCACAAAACCACTACCGTAGGTTGTTTTGAGGGTCCAGGAAGGGTAGTTCAATATTTATTTTGCTTTCAACATATAAATACAGTTATGCTTGAGCCAACAATATCCTCTGTGACTGTTGCAAAAGAACAAATAATCACAATGTCTCTGTTACAGTTCTTTGTCCCAGTCTCCTATGAAAAGAATTATCAATCTGCCATAACACTTAATCTTATACCTAGAGTACCTTCCTTGTATGAATGTATGTTGATGACTGACAATTTATTTCCACTCAATCACTGTGTAAGAAAGATAAAAGGAACGAGAATATTCATAACCTGCTCAGTGGTGTAAGTTCAGTAGCCCAGGGCCCCCAAGCAGCAGAAGTATCTTGGAGCCCTCCCCTACACACCCTGCATCATGGCCACACCCCCAATGCCCCCATCATGGGGAGACAGAGACAACCGTAGTGGGCTGTATGCTGCCCCCTGAGGCTCCTGATGAATTGGAATGTATCAGGGGGTGAAGGATCTCAGCATATGCCTGGAGGAAAGGAGAACCAATGCAACATGGACTAGGTAAATATAACAGCATCCCCTGTGCTTACACTGCACAAGAGGGGAAGGAGTAGCAGGCCGATGTAGGCCCTTCCCAGTGCAATTGCTATTGTTACACCACTAAATCTACTTTGGACGATGCAGATAGTCCCCAGCTAAGATCAGATTCATGTAAGGAATGAACATACAATCGCTATCTCGTTCATTAAGTCGGAACACTGTGACATTTCTGTGGTTCCAGTGTCACCCTCTGTTGCACTGTGCCTTCAGTGCCCGCCTCAGTACTACCTCTGTGCCATGTCCCCCATTTGTACCTCCTTCTGTCCCCCCTTGTACCTCCTTCTGTCCTGGTAATGATGTAACATGTTAATGTTGCGTCACATAAAATTTCCCAATCATGATTACACGTAATTACCATTTTAAAAATTGAATTAATTTCACGTAATCCACAAACTTCCCGGTGCTGGATCACAGATTAGCTTTAAAATGTATAAAATGTGTATGCAGAACTATTATGTATTAACACATGAAAAGAGGCATGCACGGCACTCCTGTAAAATGCTCATTTATTGTCCAAGTTTACACTGGTGAACTTGGTAGGTGGCATCTCTGCCTCGCTAGAGCGAAACGGCCATCAGTCAGCATCTGTGCCCTGCACTCACCGCCTGCTTGCACAACCAGCAGGTACACGTTTTGTCCACAATTGAATGTCTTTCACCAGTGTAACCTTGGACAATAAATGAGTATTTTACAGGAATGCCGAACATGCCTCTTTTCATGTGATAAACGGACTGTTAATTCACAGTTCTGACCCATGCTGGAAGCAGGCCTCCTAGTCCTATATGAGACACGTCGATTACAGATAGTGCTGGTTTCTATACTCTTTTGCCATTACTATTATATATTATAGTATAGTATACTGCAGCAAAATGTCATATTACTGAGTTTAAAAAAACAGTATTTTTTTATTTTTAAAATCAATATTCTCAAAAACTATAAGGTCTTTTTGCAAAATTTCATTTTTACTTGTTCCCATTTTCATGCTGTTCATATCAGCTTTTCGGAAGTCGGAGACTACCTGTTTTTCCAAATCTTCCTACCCCCACAATTTACAATTACTCACATGCCATTTTAGTTAGCCAAAGCATACCAATGTTTTATGGTTATCATATGTGCAGCCAAACTAGTAAAAGGTTTCTTTCATAGCAGTAAAAAGGGGCACTGATGTGTAGTAAACTTTGCAGCTACTATAGCAACTATTTAGGATTTCAGAATTTTGTTTGCCGATTAATCTCAGGGAAGTCTATTGGCAGAGTTACATTACTCTTCTGCAGTTGAAATGATACTATTGGATGAACACAAACATATACACACTTGATTGCTAGGACTATGGAGCAATCAAGACAAACTTGGAAATCAGCTGGGTTTCTAAGCTCCGCCTTTTGTTCCACATTTGCAGCTACACTGAACACATGCAGGGCCGGATTTGTACTCTTTACCGCCCAAGGCCACTGCCACCAGCCGCCCCCCTTCAGTATAGGTAGCCTGATGACCCCCCAGTATAGGTAGCCAGGTGACTCCTCCCCCCCTTTCCCTCCAGTATAGGTAGCCAGATGACTGCCTTAATACCTCCTTTTCCCACCCCTCCCTTTCAGTATAGGTAGCCAGCTCACCTTCACACCGCAGCAGCCATCAGTGCCACTCATTTCTACACTTGTCTCCAGTGCAGAAACTTCCTCTTCCCCTCTGTCTCCAATGCTGCCCAAGTCCATAGCCGCCGGCCACAATGCAAACGTCCACAGAAAGCAAGGTGGCTGCTGCTCGTCTGATCTCCCTACATTGAAGCATTTGCAAGCTTGCAAATACTGCACCAGTTTAGCCTGTTGCTTTGGTGCCCTTTCTCTTGTGGTGCCCTAGGCCATGGCCTAGGTGGCCTTGGCCTAAATCCGGCCCTGAACACATGGTAATGCAGTCCTCATTTCTAAGATGGTGTTGCACGCAGTCAAAACAATTACCTTTCATTCCACCGGAAAACCCCCTCCAATTTGCAAATACCATAAGCGGAAGCCCTTCTCTGTTGAAGTCTTTGATTGCCTGGGCTGTCTTAAAGGCAGAGTCAGGAAACCACACCTGTCCTGCCTGCTGTATGATCTGTGGAAACAGTGAGCCAGTTATTCAGTAAACGGCTACAACAACAGAAAACACTATGAAAACTGAAAAAGCAATTTGCACTTAGGTTAAAAAAAAAAGACAATAAGTTATTCCACAACAAATCTTACATAACCGGTGCTATGATTTCGAGCAAAGATTACTTCCAACATTCAAGGAAAGACTGTATGGTTGGGTAATCTTTCATTTCCATATTTAGAATGGCATGCTTACATTAGATACACTACAATAGCAATAGTATTTACATTTGCATACAACACACAAATTCAAAGTGAATTCTACACTTACATTAGCAATTACAGTATTTTTTGGACAAAAAGACACTCCCCTGTAGAGTTCAGAGCACAGTGGAAGCCTTTATCACCTCTCCAGCCAGTGTAAGTTCCCTATCTGCTCCTCGGCAGGCTGGTGCAAGTGGAGCATCCACAGGTACTTCTGGTTGGCTGGTGTGGGGAATCAGCAAAACTGCAGGCTGCATGCACTTGAGTCAAGATTCACTTGGAAAGAGAACCCGGTAGATGAGGATCAAAATGGAGGCAGATGATGCCCCAGGGGATGTAGGCAGGTGACCAAGAATAGTGTTCTGCCCTCAGGCCGGTGCAGTGTAGCATGATTAGTCACTGCACCGGTATGCTCCAACTCGTTACTTCTTTGTCCTGGCCATCTCAATGTGTGACTGCGAAGGCTACAACACCCCCTCCTGGATTTACTGCCAGTCCTGCAGTGCATGGGGATTGGCAGAGACCGGACTTCTTCCCATCCACGAAGGTATCGGAGCCAATGGAAAACATTACTATTGGTTTCAATAGACAGCTCGAAGGGAAAGGTCAACAAGATGCCACTGCACTATGGAGGCACCAGGACTTATGGTCAAGAACATCTTATGGTCTAAAAATACGGTATACAGTGCTATTATGTTAAAGGATCATGTTACACACATTTATTTTTATTTCATATTATGCATATTTATAACCATGATCTGCCTAAAATTTCAGACGCCTGGTGATGTGGCCATATAGGCTGTCCATGCTAATTTTGCAACAAAACCTAGACCATCATGCCAGACTGTACACCTTTCCCTAGGGACAACGTTCTCTTTTTTACTTAGTCAAGTGGTTGGTGCCATTAAACATCAGAAATACTAATAGCAAATAGGGCTATTGTCTCTACATTAGTTTCATGATCAGTTTCCAAACTCTTCTGTGTCTCTTTCTCAAGGTGTACATAAAGTAAAAAATGCAGACATAAAACAAAATGGCCCAATGTGAATTAAATAAATGGTACTATGATGTCATTATTACACCACAACCCATAGGAATTTACTTTATCCTATCCTAGTGGGAGCTAGTAATTAAAGGTTAGAAAATGATCATGCACCAGTTGTGCACTCTATTGTGATACTTTTATTGCTCCCACCATTTTATTCAAGTGACAGTGCTGCTTGCTGACATCACTGCCGGGGTTGGACAATTTTGGAAAGAGTGTATTTATCGCCAAATGTTGACAGTGAAATTGCTTCATGAACTGGTAGAATTTGTGGTAAATCTATAATTTACCAGTTTTATAAATGCACTCCATATTCCGAAAGTTAACCATAACAGAGTGGTGCAACAAGCGGCACAGTGGTGTAGGGGATAGCACTCTCACCTTGCAGTACTGGGTCTCTGGTTTGAATCTGGGCCAAGACACTATCTGCATGGAGCTTGTATGTTCTCCTAGTACTTGCATAGGGTTCCTCCCACATGCCACAAATATACAACTTAATCACCTTACCACAAAACGGCCTAAGACTAGGATAGGGATGTATGTCTATGGTTGGGATTAGAAAGTGAGCTCCTCTGAGGAAAAGCAAGTGACAAGACTATACACTGTACAAAGTGCTGCCGAAGATGTCAGCACTATATAAAACACTAAATGAATAAAAATCTAACCTTAGCCTCGGAGTCCAAGTTAGCAGGATCAGCAGGTATGCTCAACTCCACAGTTCGTGTTTCAACAGCAACAACTCCAACAGGTATTCCTCCAAGCCTATGTTTGTATGGAAGAAGAAAAAAAAACATATGTATTACTCCTTTTATAAACTTATATGCACTTTATAATTATAACATATATACATGATGGGTTAATATGTATTTGATGTCCGTTGCTGTGCTATTCAATTCATTGACTGAATGGGTCAAAGCTGTGTTTTGACAAAAATGCATTCATCTGTGAATTACAATAAAGCACTGCTGCACAGCGCATAAGTGAGAATGCAAGACCGTACAACCTATGCAACTGTATCGTTTATAATACATGTTATTTAGTATTTATATAGCGCCAACATCTTCCTCAGCACTGTACATAGTATATTGTCTTGTCACTTAACTGTCCCTGAGAGGAGCTCACAGTCTAATCCCTACCATAGTCATATGTCTATGTATGTATCGTAGTCTAGGGCCAATTTAGGGGAAGACCATTAACTTATCAAACTAACTAAATCCCTTACCATTCCTTTAACTCCCTCCCTTCTCAGCCTTTCCTTCCCTACTAGACTCAAAATTAGACAAGGCAATCAGTTACAACCATGTGATGCTCAAAGTAGGAAGAACAATAGATGCCTATCGACATGATCCAATCTGCTAATAGGAAACTGGAAAGCCAGGAGAGGTATGTAGTATTTGTGAAAAGGAGCTGAGCTGCAGGCAAGGAAACACTTGTAACCTGAAATTCAATCACCTATTTTGAAAATGTGCCTTGCTCAATACTGGCATTAAACTTTACTCCCAAAGTAACTGTGATTTTTGAAATATACTACTGGCATCAAAGTCAAAGTGATCCCTTTTTTATATGCAATTATTATATTCTTCATTTTCAATATTTGCTAAGTTGTAATATGTTCAGCTAAACATAGGGTTTAATGATTTGCAAACGTATTCAGATTTTACACAGCATCCCAACTGTTTGTGGAAATGGTGTTGTACAATATTATTACATCCTACCTACCTCATGTCTATTCTGTTCTCTATCTGCTTATTATGGTTTATAGACATGAAAGTTTTTTTTATCAGTTTCAGTCTATTTTTATTAACAGAAAGTTTATGGTACAAAAAATAAAAAAATGGAAAAACATGATACTGTAGAAAAGAAGGAAAAAAAAATCTAAGAGTCAAGACAGTTATTCTTTCTAGTAGATCAAGAGTACTCTTACAGTGAAAAGTCAAATAACTCCGGCAATTGGAAATACAATACTCCATCATAACTTGGAAAACAAAATATTACTTATGGCAAATAGTGCCTCTCCCCAGGAAAAAAAGGGATTATGTGAAGGGGAAAAAACAAGATTCTGCAGAACTCAAGAAATAAAAAAAAAAAAAAAAAAAAGCAAAAGTGACCATGTTTCTAGCCTGTCAAACAGGTGCATTGTTTCAACAGGTTTGTTTCTAGGTGGTGGGTGGAGCCCCATGGGCTGTTGTTTCTCCAAAGTATCCCTAAACAGCAACCTTGTAATCCTAATCCACATATATACCGAAGAAAAGTAGTTGGGGCGGATTTCCAGGCCTCACGTTAAATGACCCCAGGTGTTGCTATACAATTTTTTTTACAAGCATTAGCACTTCCTGTCTTGCAGGTTAAAAGGTGGTACATTATTTGGAGCATCACTAGCACTATATGCAAGGCTGCATTGACTGGGATCTTGGACAAAGGTATGGGTGGAGAAACCTCACACAACTCTCACACACCAAATGCCTGGTACACACCATGCAATTTCTCACCAGATAGATAATCCAATAGATAATTTCTAACAGAACCGATCTGATATCTGATCTTTTTCTGATCGTATTTCCGATCACTTCTATGCAAATCGGTCAGCAAACAATTGGAAATCAGATCAAGCCTGTCGGAAATTATCTATTGGACCATCTATCTGGTGAGAAATGGCATGAAGTCTACTAGGCATAAGGCTCATTGCACTGTAACAGCTTTATTTGCTACTTAGATGTTCAGAATGCTCACAAAAACATAAAATAACAAAAAAAAAACAATGCTTATCTCTTTTTATTAGCTGCTCTCCTTTGCTTGTTAATGCATCTGAGAGAGACAAAGAGGCTCATTTGCATGACTGCACTCCTCCCCTCTTCCTGCTATCGGAGCGAACATCTATGAGTCACTATGTTAGTAATAAAGTATAATGTAACCTATTAATAAAATTAACACATTACAAAAAAAAAAGAAAAAATATTCCTTCTGGAATAGCTTTTTGTTTAAGTTTTGTTTTCTGCCCCTCTCCCAGAAAGATCTGTCAATTTTTGGAAAGCTGAAAGTCCCGGCTTTCTGTTGCACCGGGTCCCGAGTCGGTATGATGCTCAGTTCCCAAGTTATGGGTGTTTGAAATAGGGGTGTCCCCTGAACTTGGCTGCAGAAAGTGCAATTACAGAAGTACAGGACGAACCCGACATGATGATAAGCAGCACACCCGGTAGGTCGTCTTCTTCCTTCGCAGCATAAATCGGTGTCTTCAAAACTTGTTAAGTGCCCTGGGTCTCATTACAGATGAAGGAGCAGCGCAGCTATGCATTCTCGTCTGCTCTCTGTCTTACTGGCATGGGAAGGAGACTCAATTCCACTGTGCTCTCTGCAGCAAAGTGCAGGGGACAACTCCCCAGCTTGGTAATGGGGCGTTGCACTGACTTGGGACCCAGTGCAAAGGTAAGCTGGGACTTTCAGCTTTCCAAAAATGGTTAGATCTAGCTACGGGATCAAACACAACTGTAACAAAAAGCTGCCGAACTTTCCAGATGGGATAATAATTACATAATAATAATAATAATAATAATAATAATAATAATAATAATTACTGTCTACTGAGGGATTTGAGTTTTAGCTTGGAGATATACTTTGTTATAACTCTTCCATTCACATGTAACTGATTTGTCTGAATTATGCTTTCACACTGCTTAGGAACTGTTACACAGTGGAGTGAGGTATTCATCTTTGCAGGGTTCAGTATATGCATGGTTAAGGATTCTTTTTTTTTTATATTGAGATGGATTTCCATGTTGTATTCAAGAGCAATGTTTCTACATCTCTCAGTAAGCAGGGATTTGATAATGTTTTTGTGTGGTAATGGAGAGCTTTCCAAAAAGATTCAAGATTAGGGTATGAAAACAAAATATATAACATTTTCCTTGTATTCTTCCAACATCTCCAGCATCAATAGGATGTGCTCAGAAACATTTTAAGCAAGTCATCAGGAAGGAGAAAACTTATGCAAACACACTTAACTTTTAAAATAACTACAAACCATAAATAAAGTATCTTTTATAATGTACACATAACTCACTATATTGTAAGTAAAAGAACAGAAGGTTTTATTAAACCAGCAAAACAAAAATATTCACTGTGTTTTTAATTATTAAAGTCTTTATTCAGTTTTTAGGAACTACATCTGAAAAAAGAATCTAAGATGAAAATTCATGTCCTTTTCCACATCTCTGGAAGTTCAAACAGCCAGCTGAAGTCTGTAACCACAATATCATTTAATTTGAGTGCAAACCGAAGTCTGGTCTATAATGTAATAAAATATTAATATATCAATCTGATGATGTAACATGCCAACATAGAGGTAAACAGATACCTGGTGAGTGTAGCTTTTAATAAATTTCTTGTGCTAGCTAGATCAACACATATCCCTTCACAACAATGAAAAATAAAAGTATAAGTATCTGTATACAGACATTTATCAGTTCTACATAAGGCACACAGTGCATCAATTTCTGGGTCCTGAAATATACTTTAAAAAGGTTGAGTAAGAGTTGGATTTGCGAACTATGGGCTTGATTCATTAAGCTGCGCTACTAAAGCAGTGCAGCTTAAAGAGGAACTTCAGCCTAAACAAACGTACTGTCATTAAGTTACATTAGTTATGTTAATTAAAATAAATAGGTAATATAATCTCTTACCCATCCTGTTTTAAAAGAACAGGCAAATGTTTGTGATTTCATGAGGGCGGCCATCTTTTTGGTTGAAAGGAGGTGACAGGGAGCATGAGGCACAGTTCCAACTGTCCTGTGTCCTGATCACCCATCCCAGTTGCTAGGCAACGTGAACAACAACATAGGAAATCCCATCATGCTTTGCACAGCATCAGGGAAAAAGTTTTTTCTTTGATGGGTGGAGCTAAAAATGCAGCTAAAAATGATGCTTTGGTAAGAAAAACAAAGTTCTGATGCGGTGAAACTGTTGAAGAAACACGAGCCTTTTCAGTTCCGCTGAGTAGATTTGTAGTCCGAAGGTTCACTTTAATGTGAAGGAGCATTCGCTATGCACGCCTTACATAGCAGCACTCACTGCTATGTAAGGAGTGTGCCTTCCTTAGTTATGCATGTTGGCTTACATAGCAACGTGCGTAACTTTAAATGTGGGCAGTCCTGTGAAGTATCGCGATCCTTCACTAGCGGCTGCTACTATGTTAGTTAACATAGTTAGTCAACATAGTTACTGTAACTATGTTAATATAGTAGCAACTGCAATATAGTATAGTAGCAACTGCAACTGCATATTAAAAATTGCATGTGTTGCTACGTAAGCAACGCGCATAACTAAGAAAGGCACGTTCCTTACAAAGCAGCAAGCGCTTCTATGTAAGGCGTGCATAGCAAGCGCTCCTTCACAATAAGCTGTGCTGCTTTAGCCGGGCAGTTTAGTGAATCAAGCCCTATGTGTCTAAAGGGTAGAATGAGAAAAAGGAAATATACTTAGGCCAAACAGTAAATGACTGTATGTTGAAAATGAACAGATAATGATGTGTGTAGGTAGCTGCACTACAAGTTTTCATGAGATCACTTGGTTTTCAGCAGTCAATTTTACTACACTAAATGCAATCTGGGCCAGAGCACTATGTGAATGGAGTTTGCATGTTCTCCCCATGTTTCAGTGGCTTTTCTTTGGGTACTCTGGTTTCCGCTCACATTCCAAAAACACATAGATACGTTAACTGGCTTCCCCTAAAATTGGCCCTAGAATGTGATGGATATAGGATTATAGTAGGGATTACAAAAGAAATGGAGGCAGCCTGCTAATAGAGTTTGATAAGTGTACCCAATATTCCACATTTCCCTAGTTTGAGATGGGAGAATCATGGATAGATACACTTCATAGTGATTCAGTAATTATTTATTTTGGGAGAGAAGAACAGGGCCGGCCTTAGGTTTCACAGCGCCCTGAGCGAAACCGGATTTTGTTGCCCCCCCATAAGTAGCATAGTTGTCCCCATATAGGTAGCATAGTTGCCCCCAGTGTAGGTAGTATAGTTGCCCCATATAGGTAGCATAGCTGCCCTCAGTGTAGCTAGTACAGTTTCCCCCAGTGTAGTAGCATGGTTGCCCCAGTGTAGGTAGTATGCCCCCAGTGTAGGTAGTATGCCCCCAGTGTAGGTAGTATGCCCCCAGTATGCCCCCAGTGTAGGTAGAATGCCCCCAGTGTAGGTAGTATGCCCCCAGTGTAGGTAGTTTGCCCCAGTATGCCCCAGTGTAGGTAGTTTTCCCCCAGTGTAGGTAGATTGCCCCCAGTGTAGGTAGTATGCCCCCACTATGCCCCCAGTGTAGGTAGTTTGCCCCCCAGTGTAGGTAGTATGCCCCCAGCAGGGCCGGCCTTAGGTTTCACAGTGCCCTGAGCGAAACCAGATTTTGTTGCCCCCCCCCATAAGTAGCATAGTTGTCCCCATATAGGTAGCATAGTTGCCCCCAGTGTAGGTAGTATAGTTGCCCCATATAGGTAGCATAGCTGCCCTCAGTGTAGCTAGTACAGTTTCCCCCAGTGTAGTAGCATGGTTGCCCCCAGTGTAGGTAGTATGCCCCCAGTGTAGGTAGTATGCCCCCAGTGTAGGTAGAATGCCCCCAGTGTAGGTAGTATGCCCCCAGTGTAGGTAGTATGCCCCAGTATGCCACCAGTGTAGGTAGAATGCCCCCAGTGTAGGTAGTATGCCCCCAGTGTAGGTAGATTGCCCCCAGTGTAGGTAGTATGCCCCCAGTGTAGGTAGCATGCCCCCAGTGTAGGTAGTATGCCCCCAGTGTAGGTAGTTTGCCCCCACTATGCCCCCAGTGTAGGTAGTATGCCCCCAGTGTAGGTAGTTTGCCCCCAGTATGCCCCCAGTGTAGGTAGTTTGCCCCCAGTGTAGGTAGTATGCCCCCAGTGTAGGTAGTATGCCCCCAGTGTAGGTAGTATGCCCCCAGTGTAGGTAGTATGCCCCCAGTGTAGGTAGTTTGCCCCCAGTGTAGGTAGTTTGCCCCCAGTGTAGGTAGTTTGCTCCCAGTGTAGGTAGTTTGCCACCAGTGTAGGTAGTTTGCCCCCAGTATGCCCCCAGTGTAGGTAGTTTGCCCCCAGTGTAGGTAGTATGTCCCCAGTGTAGGTAGTTTGCCCCCAGTGTAGGTAGTTTGCCCCCAGTGTAGGTAGTTTGCCCCCAGTGTAGGTAGTTTGCTCCCAGTGTAGGTAGTTTGCCACCAGTGTAGGTAGTTTGCCACCAGTGTAGGTAGTTTGCCACCAGTGTAGGTAGCTTGCCCCCAGTGTAGGTAGTTTGCGCCCAGTGTAGGTAGTTTGCCCCAGGCAACCCCCCCCCCTTTATGTGGCAGCGGGCCGGGCAGAGACGGACTCACCTGACATCCAGTAGTATGCCCCAGTATGCTCCCAGTGTAGGTAGTATGCCCCCAGTGTAGGTAGTTTGCCCCAGTATGCCCCCAGTGTAGGTAGTATGCCCCCAGTGTAGGTAGTTTGCCCCCAGTGTAGGTAGTTTGCCCCCAGTGTAGGTAGTTTGCCCCAGTGTAGGTAGTGTGCCCCCACTATGCCCCCAGTGTAGGTAGTTTGCCCCCCAGTGTAGGTAGTATGTCCCAGTGTAGGTAGTTTGCCCCCAGTATGTCCCCAGTGTAGGTAGTATGCCCCCAATGTAGGTTGTTTGCCCCCAGTGTAGGTAGTTTGCCCCCAGTGTAGGTAGTTTGCTCCCAGTGTAGTTTGCCACCAGTGTAGGTAGTTTGCCACCAGTATGCCCCCAGTGTAGGTAGTTTGCCCCCAGTGTAGGTAGTATGTCCCCAGTGTAGGTTGTTTGCCCCCAGTGTAGGTAGTTTGCCCCCAGTGTAGGTAGTTTGCCCCTAGTGTAGGTAGTTTGCCCCCAGTGTAGGTAGTTTGCCCCCAGTGTAGGTAGTTTGCCACCAGTGTAGGTAGTTTGCCACCAGTATGCCCCCAGTGTAGGTAGTTTGCCCCCAGTGTAGGTAGTATGTCCCCAGTGTAGGTTGTTTGCCCCCAGTGTAGGTAGTTTGCCCCCAGTGTAGGTAGTTTGCCCCCAGTGTAGGTAGTTTGCCCCCAGTGTAGGTAGTTTGCTCCCAGTGTAGGTAGTTTGCCCCAGGCAACCCCCCCCCTTTATGTGGCAGCGGGTCGGGCAGAGACCGACTCACCTGACATCCAGCTCCAGCGCCGACGTCACTCTTCTCTCCCTGCCTCCGATCCATCTGTAGTTAGAGCAGGCTACAAGAAAATGTCCGCCGTTTGTCTGCATTTGTGGACATCGGTGGCCATTTTCTTGTAGTCCTGCTCTAAATATAGACGGAGAGGACACAGGGAGACAGCGGGGCGGCAAGGGGCGACAGGGCGCATGCGCCCTTGAGAGCATAGCGCCCTGAGCGACCGCACAGGTCGCTCATAGCAAAGGCCGGCCCTGGAGAAGAACATCCAAAATAATATTTAGTTATCTCCCTAAGTCCAATAAGAATAGATTTGTTACCATAAGAAGCAAAAAAGAAAAGAAAGGAAACTCTTGGCAGACATTTGCTTTTAATCAGTTTAAAAAATGCATACATGTTTTTGTATTTTACAACATGATGATTTACATGATTATGCCTACTCAGTCCTTGATCCCCATTAAAGTCTCAGGGACTTTTCACAAAGTTTCCTGTTCTTCTCTAATAGACATATTAACAACGACTTACATAGCATCATGGTCTTAAAGGGAACCAACAGAGGAAAAAGCCCTTCTCTTATAAGCTTTACAATCTATTACTAGCTCGAGGGGGGGGGGGGGGGGGGAAGAGGACGCAAGACCTGTGTAGGTGGGTTCCACTATCTGGGTAGTCTGGATCAGGGACATGTCCTAGGTTTGGTTATATAATTGCTTAAAAGGGTGATTTTTAAGGGTGCACTAGAAAGTTTAAAAGACTGTATAGTGATGACTGGAATGTGCTGTGCATGGGAATTCTAGATTGTGAGCAGTCCTGAGCATTATATGGAAATTTCAAGAGGTGTCTCCAGAGGACAAGTCAGGACAACACTGCATGTAGAGTACAGGTTTTAATGTATTTGGAAACAACTGAATAAAAAATGTCAGGGTCAAACTGAAGACCGCTTTGCAGAATAGTTAGAGATTTCACCTGGATCCACTAGGAGGTCTTGCCAAAGAGAAACAGCTGTTGAGGAGTAAGTAAAGAGAAGAATCAATAAAATAGCGGCGTTCAGTCTAGATTGGTCATTTGCTAAATCGGTTCGCCGACAGGCTATAGTGAAGGACTTAATAATAATCTAGGTGAAGTATGTGCTGGCATTTTAGTAGTACCATGCAAGAAGAAGAAACAGTTGCAGGATGTAATAAAGATGAAGAGGACATGGAAGTGTTTAGTGAGCAAACGTATAATATAAAAGAGAGGGAAGAATCAAATATTAATCCTATACAAAGACAACGGGATGGTGAGGCTACTGGGATGTTGTCAACATTTATTAATATTATACTCAGAGATGGATTGAAATAGTGGAAAAATAATCCATTCTGTTTTACTCCTGTTAAGTTTTAGGAAGAGAGACATGAATGAAAACAGCAGAAAGACAATCACTGACATGAGACAGTAGGATAATGACGTCTGGAGATAAGAGATAGATTTGTACATCATATGAGCAGATGTGGCATTAAAGTTCAAACGAGCATTATAGTTGCCAAAGACTGTCAGTATAGACAAAGAAGAGAAGCAGTGGGTTGAGGGCAGTTATGATGTACTCCAGTAGATGAAGGGCATAGGGAGAACGTCATTTTGAACTAAGTGTAAGACCTTTCAAATGGGTATTAAGAAATAAAAAAGAGCAACACCTTCTGTACCTAAATGATTGTCAGGAGAAGCAGAAAGGAGCTACAGTGTCAAATGTTGAAGACTGAACAAGGATGCCAACCTGTATATTCACCAACTTAAGCTAATTGAACTACAATTTTCTGTTTTTAGTCCACACGTCTCTAAGCCTTGTTTTTTCCCCTAATTAAAATGTGTAGAACACATGAGAGCAGCAGCAGTACAGCGGTCTTTGTGCCTCTTCAGTATTCTGCAGCCTAACTATCTGTATTCCTTTTCAGTTTGGAAGTGCACAAAGACATTTTTTCTTTCAGCTATTTTCATGCCTCTCTTTCAATTGAAGCAAGCAGACTGCTTTGATTGCTCCGCTGAGAAGGGAAAGCGAGACAGGGAATGATAGAGAAATAAAAAGTGCCTTCATATTTTCTTGTGCACAGACCATATATCTAGGCGCAGAGATGATCCTCACATTGTGATGTATGCATAGAGTGTAAAACACCAGTGACTCATGAGAGGCTGAGGCTGCAAAGTGAAATCATTCCCTCATGCACTCTCTCCAAGTAATAGTCTATTTATTCTTCCTCCAGAGTTGGTTACATTTTTATTGGACTTTTTTTCTATTTAAATGTTAGTAATGAATTTAGCAGAAATGAAAGGTATGAGAAAGATGACTGTGCAAGCTCGATGCATTTACATTCTGTTCTCTAGCACATGCTCTTGAACTGTTTTCCCTATGCAGATGAAAAGGAAGAGATGAAAATATTAGGTAGGGATTGTGAAGGCCGCAAGCAGAGCACACTCTTTACCTATTAGATAAAGGATGCATCAGTTTCAGATAACATATCTGTGCTCAACATGGTGACCATGCCACTGGTCAAAGGAGACGTGAAGCCACACACAAAACAATTCACTGAATGCAAGGCTGCATGGACGTGAGTGTACAGTTTTCCCTTTGCTGTTGCAGCACCTGCTTACCAGTCTCTGGGCCCTGCTGCCCCATCTGTATCCCAATGCACACTTTTGTGCAGTATGTGGCATGCAGAGAGAGAGCCTAGTACTTTGAGGCCGCAGGTAAATCCACCCAACAAGCAGAATTAATGCAGGTAAGTATGCCATTTTTACATAACCACTGCTCCCTCCAGTGTCAGTGGCTCGATTTCCTAGGCACACATGCTATGCATAACCTCAGGGGCTAATTTATTAGGGCCCATAGCATACCTGAACCTGTCAAAGTTAATCCATTATACTAAGCTTAGAGAGTAAATACATTACAAACCATATAGAAACAAATCAGAATAAGTAATTTTAGTTAAATAAAACCTCAACATTTTTTTTATTTTTTTTTCAAAAAAAAATTTTAAATTACATTTTAAAGTGTACAACATGGTATTGGTTAACACATTTTTTTTTTAAAAAAAAGCATCAATAAATATTTAAAAAATATTTATACCCAGTGGTGTTCCCTAGCCATCCCCTGGTTCCCAGTCCTGTGACTCAAATTGGTCATGAAATCGAGAGGCAGCAAATGGCAATAAAAAGTGTGGCGCTGTAATGCATGGAGGAGACCTGCAGTGCGGAAGCAGGTAAATATTTCACTGCTCCCTGCGCTACTCTGTATGCGGGTGGTGAGAAGGAGGAAGAGAAAGCCCCTCTGTGATCACAGGGATTGTGGGTGCTTTTGTTAACCTTCCCATCCCCCCTTTTTAATACCCTTATATACTATCATGGAGTAGTCCTAACAATTTTAGTTATACACTAAAAATATTGGACCAGAAACAAATAAGCTTTTACAGGGATCTATTCCAGGTCAAATCCGAATTAAAATCCTTATCAAGGAAAAGTCTGGAGCAAACGTAGCCCTTTCCAATTTCAGATGACCTTGGGATCACCTTACAAGCGGTACTTTATCAATTGAACTCAGCTCAAAGGAAAAAAACTGGACTGGGAAACACTTTTTTTTTTGTAATACTGATGTAAGTGGTTCTATGTGTAAAGTTCTGCAGAAAACAAAATTTGAATTTGGATCAACAGGGATATGTGAGGGAGTAGGCTGGTGTTGGTGTTGTACTTTGTTCTCTGGTTGAACTCGATGGACATATGTCTTTTTTCAACCAAAATAACTATGTAACTAAGAAAATAGTATTTTGCCACTGCTGATGTTCACCACCACAATAACTCCAGCCCCAGCTTTCTCACCAATTTATCCAAATGTCCCCAACACTATGCTATGCTGATATACCTGAAAATGCATGTATTTATGTATGTATGTCCTATGTCTTTTTGCTCTCCGCCATTGCCATGTGTACCACAACCAATTCCGGAGGCGCCAACAGCGCACCCGGCGAATAAAACCGATTCGGATTCTGAACACGATTACACGACCACCAACCTAAACTGTTGGCACAAGGTAGGATGGATCAATGCTTTCATGATGTTTACACTAAACTCTGACCCTACCATCTGATTGTTGCAGCTAAAATCAAGACTCATCAGGCTAGGAAACAATTTTTCAACCTTGTATCGTCCAATTTTGGAAAGCATGTGCAATTGTAGCCTCAGGTTCTTGTTCTTATCTGACAGGAGTGGTGCCCGGTATGGTCTTTTGTTCGGGCTGGTGCACACCAGAATGGTTCTGAAGCGTTTTTTTAAAACGCTTGCAGGGGGAAAACCGCTTGGCTAATGAAAGTGAATGGGATGGTGCATACCAGAGCGGTTCGTTTTTTCCACAAACGCAAACTCAAGGGCTGCAGAATTTTTTAGAATTCTGAGGCGTTTCTGCCCCATTGTTAAAGTATAGGAAAGTGGAAAACAGCTCTGAAAAACGCTAGTTCAGAGCAGTTTTGCAGGCGTTTTTGTTACAGAAGCTGTTCAGTAACAGCTTTTACTGTAACAATATTTGAACTCTGCTACACAAAAACGCTCCAAAAAACACTAGGCATGTTTAGAAAACGTCTCTAAACATGCCTAGAATCGCCCTGAAATCTGCTTCAAAAACCTCTAGCATTTTGACGATCTGCTAGAGGTTTTTGGTGTGCACTGGGCCTCTCTGTAGCTCATCTGCTTCAAGGCTTCAGAGATGGTATTCTGGTATTATTTGAGCTACTTTTGCGTTTCAATCTGCTATTTTTTTTTTTTTACTTCTCATATTAACAAGGTATTTTCTTCCACACATCTGCCTAATTGGATATTTCCTCTTTTACTTTGTAAGCCCTAGAGGTGGTAGTGCATAAAGATCCA
The DNA here is from genome assembly GCF_040937935.1 of Hyperolius riggenbachi. Classification (NCBI taxonomy): domain Eukaryota; kingdom Metazoa; phylum Chordata; class Amphibia; order Anura; family Hyperoliidae; genus Hyperolius; species Hyperolius riggenbachi. The sequence continues at coordinate 333,624,951 of NC_090647.1, forward strand.
TACAGATTATCAGTTTCTGAAATACTCAGACGAGCCCTTCTGGCACCAACCACCATGCCCCATTTAAAATCACTTAAATTCCCATTCTGATCTCGGTTTGAACTTCAGCAAAGTGTCTTCAGTATGTGTAGGTGCCTAACTGCATTGAGATGCTGCCATGTGATTGGCTGATCACCTACAGTGCTACCCATAATTATTCATACCCCTGGCAAATTTTGACTTAAGTTACTTTTATTCAACCAGCAATTAATTTTATGACAAGAAATGACATAGGGGTTTCCCAAAAGATAAGAATTAACAAAAGGAATTATTTTTGAAAAAAAACAAAAACATTTCTCAGCTTTTATTTAAATTTGAGAAAGTGTCCAGTCCAAAATTATTCATAACCTTCTCAATAATCAATAGAAAAGCCTTTATTGGCTATTATAGCAATCAAACGCTTCCTATAATTGCATACCACCTTTTTGCATGTCTCCACGGGTATTTTTGCCCATTCATCTTTAGCAATGAGCTCAAAATCTTTTAGGTTGGAGGGTCTTCTTGCCATCACGCTGATCTTTAGCTTCCTCCACAGATTCTCAATTGGATTCAAGTCAGGACTCTGGCGGGGCCACTCCAAAACATTAATGTTGTTGTCTGCTAACCATTTTTTCACCACTTTTGCTGTGTGTTTTGGGTCATAGTCATGCTGAAATGTCCATTGGTGCCCAAGGCCAAGTTTCTCTGCAGACTAACTGATGTTGTTGTTGACAATCCTCATGTATTGTTCTTTTTTCATGGTGCGGTTTACGGTGATTAGGTTCCCTGGTCCATTCACTGAAAAAACAACCCCAAAGCATTAGGTTCCTACCACCATGTTTGACAGTGGGGATTGTGTTCTTTGGGTTGAAGACTTCTCCTTTTTTTACACCAAATGAAGAAAACATCATAGTGACCAAACAATTCAATTTTTGTTTCAAAGACCAGAAGTTGTCTTCTTTGTCCAGATTAGCATTTGCAAAGGCCAAGCGAGCTTTTGTGTGCATTATCTGGAGAAATGGTGTCCTCCTTGTTCTGCATCAGTGGAACTCAGCAGTGTGCAGTGTTTGTTGGATTGTCTGCCTCAGGTCCTCACTGAGCTCCTTTGTCTTAGCCATGACTGTCCACAGACCAACTGCAGAGAGCTGCGGTTTTTCATCTGTTGAATTGATTAAAACAGCTGTTCCCAATTAATCGGGGTAATTAGGATGCTTTATAACAGCTTGGACTGTTTGGAATGGTATAGAACTTTGGATTTTCCCACAGACTGTGATAGTTTTGAAGGGTATAAATAATTTTAGACTGGACACCTTTTGCTCAAATTTAAATAAAAACTGAGAAATTATTTTTTTTCCAAAATAATGTGTTTTGTACATCATCTTATTATCTTTTGGAAAACACCTGTGCCATTTACCATCAAAAAATTACTTGCTGTTTGAATAAACGTAACTAAGTCCAATTTTTGCCAGGGGTATGAATTTTATGGGCAGCACTGTATTTGTGTTAATAAGCAATTGAACAGGTGTACCTAATAAAGAGGACAGTGACTGCATCTTCCTAGTACTGCAGTAATATTATTTATGTGATTCTGTTTACTTTATAGTTTCCCTTTGCTTTGATAAATCATAAAACAAACTTCTCCATCTGTTGTGCCTTCTCTTTTGAGAGTTTTGTCCCAAAAATCCTAGGAAAGAATGAATGGCATTATGAGCCTTAGCATTATGTTGGAATAAAAGTGTAGTCTGAATGACAGGGGCAGACAATATAGAGTGTGACCTTAACCATCTATCTTTACTGAGATAGCCTCTGAATAATGTCGATGGGTAACTCAAGACTAGTTCACAAGCTTTTGTGTCTTTCAAAAAGAACCCAGTTTTACTGGCAGTCTAGCAAAGATTCTCTTGGAACAAAATTGCCATTATATCTGTTCAAAGTAATGTTTACAGCATTTTTTATGGCTGTGTTTATTCTACAGTTTACAAAAACTGCTTTTTTTCCAGCATTCTAGCGTCATTTTCAATTTGCTTCAGGAATCCTTAAAGCAATTTCCTAAAAAATACTGGAACCTCTTCAGTCAGTAGACTGAGGTAATATAGACTATATGCTTCACCATATATTACAGGTTTTTTTTTCTTCATTTAAACAGAACTGTTCACTACCAGTAGTATAAATCACTATGCATGTGTATTAAAAAAAAGTGAAAATAAAAACATTGTAAAAAAAAAAAAATTAAACGACATCAACTGTAAATTCTCTCCATTTTTATAAATGCAAACCTCTAACCATATTTATTCATTATGTATACAACACTGACACCTCCCAGAGAGCTTGACAGTGTTTTATATTCTTGTCACTAAATGTCCCTCAGAGAGGCTCACAATGTACTAGAATTCCTACCAACACCATTTGTCTATCATAGTCTAAGGCCGATTTCAGAGGAAGCAAAGTACATTATCTGTATGTGTTTTGGGATGTAGGAGGAAACCTGAGTGCCAGGAGGAACCCTACGTACACAAGGGAAGAACATACAAACTCCATGCAGACAGTGTTCTGGCCCAGATTTAAACCCAGGGACCCAGCGCTGCCAAGCAAGATTGATGTTCACTTACCACTGTGCTGTCCCATATGAAAAATGTTAAAGATTTATTTAAATAAAAGACAAACAACTTTTGTTTAAATGAAACCTGAGACCAAAGAGGTCAGAAGGCTTTATACTTACCTAGGGCTTCCTCCAGCCCCGTTGAGGCCACAGATGTAAAATGCTCCCAGCTGCGGGAGCGCGTTGTGGGAGCCCCAGGTAAGTAGAAAATGTGAGACCTTTTTGGTCTCAAGTACATTAAAAAAAAAAAAAAAAAGACAAAACTCATTATCAGAACTTCTGAATGTGAACACTGAAAGCAATGTTTCACATTACTAAATGCTACTAAAAACCACCTCTGTGCTTCAAGTCATAGTGAATACCCTAAAACAGCTTAGGCAAAAACGTATTTCAAGTATGGAAATATCCTATTTTTCCAGGTTTTCTGCTCATAATTGAGTTTACTCACCCCCGGCATGCCCTAAGTGAATTCCATTTTCACTTGCTATTCTTCCTCACACTTAAAAATTGTAAAAAAATACTTATAAGATTACTCATATGAATTATTAAGGGGGCAGTGGTATAAATGTTCTATTAGTAATACAATTTAATTAAAATGGTAGGAATGATTTAATATTAAGCTCAATTTTAATCTGAAATGTTGGCATTGTTTTAATTAGAAATGTAAATATGTTACATGTAAATATAAAATGATATCAAAATTTCTCTTACCGACTACTATAAAAAAACAGCAATTTCATGTTTACTTCATAAATATATATTTACACACAGACAGACTTTATCACATTTTCATCATCTCAAGCCAGAAATGTGCCATTTATCTGCAACCTTTTCTGATCAGATTTAACTCTCTGTTTTTTTTAACTATTCCCTTGTAGAATTAATCAAAATATTCAGTCTTGTTTTCTGTATACATTTTTACATAATAATGGCAATTTATTTGCACTTATTTTGCACTCACCAGACCCCTTTTGTCTTTCACAGACACTTAAATCACAACACTCAATACTAGGTTCCTTCCAAAGTAACTGCAACTGTTTAAGATGCACCCATAAAGTCCCAACGCACCGCTGTGAATGTAGCCTAATGCTGCGTACACACTTGCGATAACTATCGTTTGCAAGGAACGATAGTTACCAGACGAACGATATTGGAAAGATTGGAATGCAACGATGGGATGCAGCGATCATCATACACATTGTAACGATCGTTCTCGCGGAAAAGAACGATCAGAAGGAAATGTTGCGTACATATTTAGATAAAATAAAAAAAAAAACACTAACATGGGGTTACAATAGATACAAATATATGATTGTTAACTTGAAAACAAAGTTTAATTGAAATGAGCAATGTAACAATCTTTACGGCTGCGCTACAAAGAAAGTACTGAAGCTGGGCAGAATCCAACGCAGGCGCATTGGCCCTTGTAACGATCGTTCTCGGCCGATGTCTGTACACACTATAGTTTTCCAACGATTGTCGGTAGATACGATCCGTCAGGTTGGATATCTTCATCTTCCCGATGTCGTTCTTTTGTCGTTCGTGTTAATGATCGTTGGGTAAAGTTCTTTCCCCGATTGTCGGCGGAACGATCGTTAATGAGCTGTTTCAAACGACCGTAGTCGCCAGTGTGTACGCAGCATTAGTCTCGGACAAGCCACATACAAGAAGTGCTGGAAATTTGGCACTAACTATAGTCCTAGTACATAAGAACTCTAAATCAAATATGAATGTATCAGGAGGCAGAAGAAAATGTTATGAATCAAGGTTTTATGCCTATCTAATAAGATTAGTTGTACGGAGAGTTTATATTGTTCTAGACACTCACAGAAAGTGAGAGAAATGTGAATAATAACTTTACGACTTGGAAGAGTTAATAAAAAAAAAAGTTTAAATTGCAGCAGAAATTTTTTGGCTTAAAAAAAAAAGTTCACAACTGCGGTATTGTGGATGAAAAAAAAATCATAACGGAGGCAGAGATTCTCGATAAAAAAAAAAATCACAATTAAGGCAACAATTCAAGATGAAAAGATACTGCAAGATACTGGGATGGTACATCAAAGCAGTAAGTACTCCTGGTATGCAGTGGCTCGTATACCAGAAATGGCCTAGTTTAGGGAGGTACAATCAGTGAACAGGCAACACTGCAATGGGTGCCCAGATTTCACATTGCACAGGAGAAGCAAAGGCTCACCTATCTTGTCTGCACCAAAAGCCAATAGTAGATGGCTGGGATCTTTGAGGGCTCAAGCTGGACTGAAAAAAACAAAAAAGGGGGCATAATTCTGCAGTGGAAATCACTGCATGGGAGAAAACCAACCATCTGTGAACATGATCCAGACACATTGCCATCTACTCTACATCCAAGCCCATATAAAGAAACACTATGGCAAAAATCATAACATTTTAGATACATGTAAATACATACAAATAAAAAGTACAATTCTTCCAGAATAAAATGAGACAAATTTGTATCCGACTGGATCCCAGTTGGCTAGCTGAGCAATAAGAATCAAAAGAAAGCATTCAGTCAAAGATCAACCAAACTTCTGCATTAATGTAGTGAAAATAACATAATAAAATTGCTTATTTTTTTTACAATAAACATTTATTGATTATTTAGTCAGTGTTTGCCCACTGTAAAATCTTTCCTTAGCCACAAATATTTCATTGGTGGTGACTGCTTTAGCCCTGTCAGGGGACCTGTACGGAATGTTCATTACTGAAAGTTCTATGCATAGAAGGATATATTACTTGCTTGGCAGTTGGAAAAAGCTGTTATTTCCCACATGGCAACGAGGTTCACAGACAGCAAATTCTCAGGACCATGGTCGTGACATCACACTGGGGGAGGGGTCTCAACACAATATCAGCCATACAGACCCCGTGATAATCTATTTGAGAAAAGAAAGATTTCTAGTAGGAAAGGGGGTATCAGCTTCTGATTGGGATGTAGTTCGAGCCTGGATTAAAGTTCCTCTTTATGTATAAGCTCTCCATCATTGGTTAATAAATACTGGCACTCTAGTTGAAAGTTAATCTCGTACTTTTATTGCACACTGCTAAAACATATAAACACAGCACACCTTGAATAGTACCCACACAATACATCCCAACAAACTCTTGTGGTCTGCACTAATACAAATTTCACAACAAAACATTTTCAAAAAATACCCACCAAAATAGTTTAATTAGTTTGACCGGAATAATAGATTTGAAAAATGATCATTTTAATTTACACTATTTTCCAAGCTAGAAGATGCCATAGTTAAGGTCAAATACTATCACTACTGAGATCAATGAACATGTTCATTCTGACAAATCATGTATAATCCAGATAACTTTAAATGAACCCAAATAAACTCAAAGTTAATCATTAAAGCAGTAGGATCAGCCATACTATGCCAGGGAAAAAAACACATATATAAGTAGATAAATACTTGATCTACTTACATAACACATGTATTATACTGTCCACGTTTTGATTTCAGTGAATGTTATATAGTAAATGACGAGAATTCTGTTCCTGGTGGGGGCCATGTCTTTTGCCCACAGTTAAGGCTAACTTGTGATGTCATTTCTGCCCTTTACTTTTTTTCTTGTCTCCTCCAATCACTGAGTCGCCTCAGCCTTGCTTGTAAACACAAGTGAATAGGGGATTAGGTTTCAGATAAGCAGCAGGCAGGGAAATAAAGGGAAGAGGAGGAATAGATTATAGATAAAAAGAACCCCCAGCATGCAATTCTTTGGCACGACTACTAAAGGGCCAGTGCTCCTTAAGTATGTGATAACTCCAAATCATAACAGCAGAAAAAGTTTTGAATGCAGGCCTAGCATCTTTATCACTTAATACACTCAGACCAGTTGCTGTTGAAATTTGATTTTTATGGTGACGATACCGCTTTAAGACAAATGAAGTACTGTAGTTACACTTTCCAGTGAAACTTCATGAAATAACACAAACCCCTAAGCTTTATATTACACACATATTCATGTTTGGTAAGCTAGAAATGTAGATAGGAAATGCCCAAGAAATTACCCATGCTTGGTGAGTTTAGCTAATCACTGTGAACATTACAAATACTTAATGCACAGTGTTTCAGAAACCACAAGACCAACTAAACTTTCCTTTCCACTTGTCTAATATCAAACATGCATTTAACATCTTTGCTGCAAAACAATTAATTGCTAAAACAACTTCAAATCCGGAGATTATGACTTAGGTAATGAAATTGGAGGCTAATAATAAATGTCTTTATCAGAGAATTATAGTTATTTATTGGAATGAAGAAAAAAAAAAGACTCAAAACAACTTCTGCTTTCCATTATACTTCATATAAATTTTATCAGTCCCTGCACATGGAGATGCTGCATCTTGTTTTATGGCACATCCTCAGACTAGAAGCCAGAGTATAATAAAAGACAATTTACAGC